>NW_027310198.1:0-159133 GCF_047496795.1 Chiloscyllium punctatum | reverse complement strand
GAAAACAGAAGAAAAGAGGAAAAAGAGGAGAAACGTAGATAAAAAAGGAGAAAACAGTACAAAACAGTAGATAACAGTAGAAAAGAGGAGAAAACAGGAGAAAACAGTGGAAAACGTGAGAAATGAGGAGAAAGAGGAGAAAGAGGAGAAAAGAGAATAAAAAAGGAGAAAAGATTAGAAAACAGGAGAAAACAGTAGAAAAGTGGAGAAAACAGGAGAAAGAGGAGAAAGAGGAGAAAGAGAATCAAAAAGGAGAAAAGTTTAGAAAGAGGAGAAAAGAGGAGAACACAGTTGAAAACAGGAGAAAAGAGGAGAACACAGGAGAAAACAGAAGAAAGAGGAAAAAGAGGAGAAAAGTAGATAAAAAAGGAGAAAAGAGTACAAAACAGTAGAAAACAGTAGAAAAGAGTACAAACTCTAGAAAAGAGGAGAAAACAGGAGAAAACAGTGGAAAACATGAGAAATGAGGAGAAAGAGGAGAAAGAGGAGAAAAGACAATAAAAAAGGAGAAAAGATTAGAAAACAGGAGGAAAACAGTAGAAAAGTGGAGAAAGAGGAGAAAGAGGAGAAAAGAGAATCAAAAAGGAGAAAAGTTTCGAAAAGAGGAGAACACAGTTGAAAAGAGGAGAAAAGAGGAGAAAACTGCTAGAAAGATGAGGAGAAAGAGGAGAAAAGAGAATAAAAAAGGAGAAAAGATTAGAAACAGGAGAAAACAGTAGAAAAGTGGAGAAAACAGGAGAAAGAGGAGAAAGAGGAGAAAAGAGAATCAAAAAGGAGAAAAGTTTAGAAAAGAGGAGAAAAGAGGAGAACACAGTTGTAAACAGGAGAAAAGAGGAAAAAGAGGAGAAAAGTGGATAAAAAAGGAGAAAAGAGTACAAAACAGGAGAAAACAGTAGAAAAGAGAAGAAAACAGGAGAAAAACAGTGGAAAACATGAGAAAGGAGGAGAAAGAGGAGAAAGACGAGAAAAGAGAATAAAAAAGGAGAAAAGATTAGAAAACAGGGAGAAAAGAGGAGAACACAGGCGAAAAGAGGAGAAAACAGGAGAAAAGAGGATAAAACAGGAGAAAAGAGAAGAAAAGAGGAGAAAACAGGTGAAAAGAGGAGAAAACAGGTGAAATGAAGAGAAAGAGGAGAAAGGGGAGAATAGAGAATAGAAAATGAGAAAAGATTTGAAAACAGGAGAAAAGAGGAGAAAAGAGGAGAACACATGAGAAAAGAGGGGGAAAAAAGGAGAAAAGAGGAGAAAACAGAAGAAAAGAGGAGAAAACAGGTGAAAAGAGGAGAAAACAGGTGAAATGAAGAGAAAGAGGGGAAAGAGGATAAAACAGTAGAAAGAGGATAAAACAGGAGAAAAGAGGAGAACACAGGAGAACACAGGAGGAAAGAGGAGAAACAGAAGAAAAGAGGAGAAAACAGGAGAAAATAGTGGAAAACATGAGAAATGAGCAGAAAGAGGAGAAAAGAGAATAAAAAAGGAGAAATGATTAGAAAACAGGAGAAAACAGTAGAAAAGTGGAGAAAACAGGAGAAAGAGGAGAAAAGAGAATCAAAAAGGAGAAAAGTTTAAAAAAGAGGAGAAAAGAGGAGAACACAGTTGAAAACAGGAGAAAAGAGGAGAACACAGGAGAAAACAGAAGAAAAGAGGAAAAAGAGGAGAAAAGTAGATAAAAAAGGAGAAAAGAGTACAAAACAGGAGAAAACAGTAGAAAAGAGGAGAAAACAGGAGAAAACAGTGGAAAACAAGAGAAAGGAGGAGAAGAGAAAGACGAGAAAGAGAATAAAAAAGGAGAAAAGATTAGAAAACAGGAGAAAAGAGGAGAACACAGGCGAAAAGTGAGAACACAGGAGAAAAGAGGAGAAACAGTAGAAAACAGGAGAAAAGAGGAGAACAGAGAAACAGAAGGAAAAACTGAGAAAGAAAAAGGAGAAATAAAAAAGGAGAAAATATTAGAAAACAGGAGAAAACAGTAGAAAAGAGGATAAAACAGGAGAAAAGAGAAGAAAAGAGGAGAAAACAGGTGAAAAGAGGAGAAAACAGGTGAAATAAGAGAAAGAGGAGATAAGACAGTAGAAAAGAGGATAAAACAGGAGAAAAGAGGAGAACACAGTTGAAAAGAGTAGAAAAGAGGAGAAAACAGGAGAAAAGAGGAGAAAAAGCAGAAATGAGGAGAAAGAGGAGAAAACAGAATAAAAAAGGAGAAAAGATTAGAAAACAGGAGAAAAGAGTGGAAAAGAGGATAAACGAGGAGAAAAGAACAGAAAGGTAGAGAAACCCAGGAGACGAGAGGAGGAAAGAGGAGAAAGAGGATAAAACAGTAGAAAAGAGGATAAAACAGGAGAAAAGAGAAGAAAAGAGGAGAAAACAGGTGAAAAGAGGAGAAAACAGGTGAAATGAAGAGAAAGAGGAGAAAGGGGAGAAAAGAGAATAAAAAATGAGAAAAGATTTGAAAACAGGAGAAAAGAGGAGAACACAGGAGAACACAGGAGAAAAGAGGGAAAAAAAGGAGAAAAGAGGAGAAAAGAGAAGAAAAGAGGAGAAAACAGGTGAAAAGAGGAGAAAACAGGTGAAATGAAGAGAAAGAGGGGAAAGAGGATAAAACAGTAGAAAAGAGGATAAAACAGGAGAAAAGAGGAGAAAACAGGAGAACACAGGAGAAAAGAGGAGAAAACAGAAGAAAAGAGGAAAAAGAGGAGAAACGTAGATAAAAAAGGAGAAAACAGTACAAAACAGTAGAAAACAGTAGAAAAGAGGATAAAACAGGAGAAAAGAGAAGAAAAGAGGAGAAAACAGGTGAAAAGAGGAGAAAACAGGTGAAATGAAGAGAAAGAGGAGAAAGAGGAGAAACGAGAATAAAAAATGAGAAAAGATTTGAAAACAGGAGAAAAGAGGTGAAAAGAGGAGAACACAGGAGAAAAGAGGGAAAAAAAGGAGAAAAGAGGTGAAAAGAGAAGAAAAGAGGAGAAAACAGGTGAAAAGAGTAGAAAACAGGTGAAATGAAGAGAAAGAGGGGAAAGAGGAAAAAACAGTAGAAAAGAGGATAAAACAGGAGAAAAGAGGAGAACACAGGAGAACACAGGAGAAAAGAGGAGAAAACAGAAGAAAAGAGGAAAAAGAGGAGAAACGTAGATAAAAAAGGAGAAAAGAGTACAAAAAAGCACAAAACAGGAGAAAAGAGTACAAAACAGTAGAAAACAGTAGAAAAGAGGAGAAAACAGGAGAAAACAATGGAAAACATGAGAAATGAGCAGAAAGAGGAGAAAGAGGAGAAAAGAGAATCAAAAAGGAGATAAGTTTAGAAAAAAGGCGAAAAGAGGAGAACACAGTTGAAAACAGGAGAAAAGAGGAGAACACAGGAGAAAACAGAAGAAAAGAGGAAAAAGAGGAGAAAAGTAGATAAAAAAGGAGAAAAGAGTACAAAACAGTAGAAAACAGTAGAAAAGAGTACAAAACAGTAGAAAACAGTAGAAAAGAGGAGAAAACAGGAGAAAACAGTGGAAAACATGAGAAATGAGGAGAAAGAGGAGAAAGAGGAGAAAAGAGAATAAAAAAGGAGAAAAGATTAGAAAACAGGAGAAAAGAGGAGAAAAGAGGAGAACACAGGAGAAAAGAGGAAAAAATCAGGAGAAAAGAGAAGAAAAGAGGAGAAAACAGGTGAAAAGCGGAGAAAACAGGTGAAATGAAGAGAAAGAGGAGAAAGAGGATAAAACAGTAGAAAAGAGGATAAAACAGGAGAAAAGAGGAGAACACATGAGAACACAGGAGAAAAGAGGAGAAAACAGAAGAAAAGAGGAAAAAGAGGAGAAACGTAGATAAAAAAGGAGAAAAGAGTACAAAACAGGAGAAAACAGTAGAAAAGAGTACAAAACTGTAGAAAACAGTAGAAAAGAGGAGAAAACAGGAGAAAACAGTGGAAAACATGAGAAATGAGGAGAAAGAGGAGAAAGAGGAGAAAAGAGAATAAAAAAGGAGAAAAGATTAGAAAACAGGAGAAAAGAGGAGAAAAGAGGAGAACACAGGAGAAAAGAGAAAAAAACAGGAGAAAAGAGAAGAAAAGAGGAGAAAACAGGTGAAAAGAGGAGAAAACAGGTGAAATGAAGAGAAAGAGGAGAAAGAGGATGAAACAGTAGAAAAGAGGATAAAACAGGAGAAAAGAGGAGAACACAGGAGAAAAGAGGAGAAAACAGAAGAAAAGAGGAAAAAGAGGAGAAACGTAGATAAAAAGGAGAAAAGAGTACAAAACAGTAGAAAACAGTAGAAAAGAGTACAAAACAGTAGAAAACAGTAGAAAAGAGGAGAAAACAGGAGAAAACAGTGGAAAACATGAGAAATGAGCAGAAAGAGGAGAAAGAGGAGAAAAGAGAATAAAAAAGGAGAAAAGATTAGAAAACAGGAGAAAACAGTGGAAAAGTGGAGAAAAGAGGAGAAAGAGGAGAAAGAGGAGAAAAGAGAATCAAAAAGGAGAAAAGTTTAGAAAAGAGGAGAAAAGAGGAGAACACAGTTGAAAACAGGAGAAAAGAGGAAAAAGAGGAGAAAAGTGGATAAAAAAGGAGAAAAGAGTACAAAACAGGAGAAAACAGTAGAAAAGAGGAGAAAACAGGAGAAAACAGTGGAAAACATGAGAAAGGAGGAGAAAGAGGAGAAAGACGAGAAAAGAGAATAAAAAAGGAGAAAAGATTAGAAAACAGGAGAAAAGATGAGAACACAGGCGAAAAGAGGAGAAAACAGGAGAAAAGAGGAGAAAACAGTAGAAAACAGGAGAAAAGAGGAGAACACAGGAGAAAAGAGGGAAAAAAAGGAGAAAAGAGGAGAAAAGAGAAGAAAAGAGGAGAAAACAGGTGAAAAGAGGAGAAAACAGGTGAAATGAAGAGAAAGAGGGGAAAGAGGATAAAACAGTAGAAAAGAGGATAAAACAGGAGAAAAGAGGAGAACACAGGAGAACACAGGAGAAAAGAGGAGAAAACAGAAGAAAAGAGGAAAAAGAGGAGAAACGTAGATAAAAAAGGAGAAAACAGTACAAAACAGCAGAAAACAGGAGAAAAGAGTACAAAACAGTAGAAAACAGTAGAAAAGAGGAGAAAACAGGAGAAAACAATGGAAAACATGAGAAATGAGCAGAAAGAGGAGAAGGAGGAGAAAAGAGAATAAAAAAGGAGAAAAGATTAGAAAACAGGAGAAAACAGTAGAAATGTGGAGAAAACAGGAGAAAGAGGAGAAAGAGGAGAAAAGAGAATCAAAAAGGAGAAAAGTTTAGAAAAAAGGCGAAAAGAGGAGAACACAGTTGAAAACAGGAGAAAAGAGGAGAACACAGGAGAAAACAGAAGAAAAGAGGAAAAAGAGGAGAAAACAGTGGAAAACATGAGAAATGAGGAGAAAGAGGAGAAAGAGGAGAAAAGAGAATAAAAAAGGAGAAAACATTAGAAAACAGGAGAAAAGAGGAGAAAAGAGGAGAACACAGGAGAAAAGAGCAAAAAAACAGGAGAAAAGAGAAGAAAAGAGAAGAAAAGAGGAGAAAACAGGTGAAAAGAGGAGAAAACAGGTGAAATGAAGAGAAAGAGGAGAAAGAGGAGAAACGTAGATAAAAAAGGAGAAAACAGTACAAAACAGCAGAAAACAGGAGAAAAGAGTACAAAACAGTAGAAAACAGTAGAAAAGAGGAGAAAACAGGAGAAAACAGTGGAAAACATGAGAAATGAGCAGAAAGAGGAGAAAGAGGAGAAAAGAGAATAAAAAAGGAGAAAAGATTAGAAAACAGGAGAAAACAGTAGAAAAGTGGAGAAAACAGGAGAAAGAGGAGAAAGAGGAGAAAAGAGAATCAAAAAGGAGAAAAGTTTAGAAAAGAGGAGAACACAGTTGAAAAGAGGAGAAAAGAGGAGAAAACAGCAGAAATGAGGAGAAAGAGGAGAAAAGAGAATAAAAAAGGAGAAAAGAGTACAAAACAGTAGAAAACAGTAGAAAAGAGTACAAAACTGTAGAAAAGAGGAGAAAACAGGAGAAAACAGTGGAAAACATGAGAAATGAGGAGAAAGAGGAGAAAGAGGAGAAAAGACAATAAAAAAGGAGAAAAGATTAGAAAACAGGAGAAAACAGTAGAAAAGTGGAGAACACAGGAGAAAGAGGAGAAAGAGGAGAAAAGAGAATCAAAAAGGAGAAAAGTTTAGAAAAGAGGAGAACACAGTTGAAAAGAGGAGAAAAGAGGAGAAAACTGCAGAAATGAGGAGAAAGAGGAGAAAAGAGAATAAAAAAGGAGAAAAGATTAGAAAACAGGAGAAAACAGTAGAAAAGTGTAGAAAACAGGAGAAAGAGGAGAAAGAGGAGAAAAGAGAATCAAAAAGGAGAAAAGTTTAGAAAAGAGGAGAAAAGAGGAGAACACAGTTGTAAACAGGAGAAAAGAGGAAAAAGAGGAGAAAAGTGGATAAAAAAGGAGAAAAGAGTACAAAACAGGAGAAAACAGTAGAAAAGAGGAGAAAACAGGAGAAAACAGTGGAAAACATGAGAAAGGAGGAGAAAGAGGAGAAAGACGAGAAAAGAGAATAAAAAAGGAGAAAAGATTAGAAAACAGGAGAAAAGAGGAGAACACAGGCGAAAAGAGGAGAAAACAGGAGAAAAGAGGATAAAACAGGAGAAAAGAGAAGAAAAGAGGAGAAAACAGGTGAAAAGAGGAGAAAACAGGTGAAATGAAGAGAAAGAGGAGAAAGGGGAGAATAGAGAATAAAAAATGAGAAAAGATTTGAAAACAGGAGAAAAGAGGAGAAAACAGGAGAACACAGGAGAAAATAGGGAAAAAAAAGGAGAAAAGAGGAGAAAAGAGAAGAAAAGAGGAGAAAACAGATGAAAAGAGGAGAAAACAGGTGAAATGAAGAGAAAGAGGGGAAAGAGGATAAAACAGTAGAAAAGAGGATAAAACAGGAGAAAAGAGGAGAACACAGGAGAACACAGGAGAAAAGAGGAGAAAACAGAAGAAAAGAGGAAAAAGAGGAGAAACGTAGATAAAAAAGGAGAAAAGAGTACAAAACAGCAGAAAACAGGAGAAAAGAGTACAAAACAGTAGAAAACAGTAGAAAAGAGTACAAAACTGTAGAAAACAGTAGAAAAGAGGAGAAAACAGGAGAAAACAATGGAAAACATGAGAAATGAGGAGAAAGAGGAGAAAAGAGAATAAAAAAGGAGAAAAGATTAGAAAACAGGAGAAAAGAGGAGAAAAGAGGAGAACACAGGAGAAAAGAGGAAAAAAACAGGAGAAAAGAGAAGAAAAGAGAAGAAAAGAGGAGAAAACAGTGAAAAGAGGAGAAAACAGGTGAAATGAAGAGAAAGAGGAGAAAGAGGATAAAACAGTAGAAAAGAGGATAAAACAGGAGAAAAGAGGAGAACACAGGAGAACACAGGAGAAAAGAGGAGAAAACAGAAGAAAAGAGGAAAAAGAGGAGAAACGTAGATAAAAAGGAGAAAAGAGTACAAAACAGTAGAAAACAGTAGAAAAGAGTACAAAACAGTAGAAAACAGTAGAAAAGAGGAGAAAAGAGGAGAAAAGAGGAGAAAACAGTGGAAACATGAGAAATGAGCAGAAAGAGGAGAAAAGATTAGATTAGATTACTTACAGTGTGGAAACAGGCCCTTCGGCCCAACAAGTCCACACCGCCCCGCCGAAGCGTAACCCACCCATACCCCGACCCCTACATCTACATCTACCCCTTACCGAACACTACGGGCAATTTAGCATGGCCAATTCACCTGGCCTGCACATCTTTGGACTGTGGTGGGAAACCGGAGCACCCGGAGGAAACCCACGCAGACACGGGGAGAATGTGCAAACTCCACACAGTCAGTCGCCTGAGGCGGGAATTGAACCCGGGTCTCAGGCGCTGTGAGACAGCAGTGCTAAACACTGTGCCACCGCGCCGCCCATTAGAAAACAGTAGAAAAGTGGAGAAAACAGGAGAAAGAGCAGAAAAGAGAATCAAAAAGGAGAAAACTGTAGAAAACTGGAGAAAAGAGGAGAACACAGTTGAAAACAGGAGAAAAGAGGAAAAAGAGGAGAAAAGTGGATAAAAAAGGAGAAAAGAGTACAAAACAGGAGAAAACTGTTGAAAAGAGGAGAAAAGAGGAGAAAACAGTGGAAAACATGAGAAAGGAGGAGAAAGAGGAGAAAGACGAGAAAAGAGAATAAAAAAGGAGAAAAGATTGGAAAACAGGAGAAAAGAGGAGAACACAGGCGAAAAGAGGAGAAAACAGGAGAAAAGAGGAGAAAACTGTAGAAAACTGGAGAAAAGAGGAGAACACAGGAGAAAACAGAAGAAAAGAGGAAAAAGAGGAGAAAAGTAGATAAAAAAGGAGAAAAGAGTACAAGACAGTAGAAAACAGTAGAAAAGAGGAGAAAACAGGAGAAAACAGTGGAAAACATGAGAAATGAGGAGAAAGAGGAGAAAAGAGAATAAAAAAGGAGAAAAGATTAGAAAACAGGAGAAAAGAGGAGAACACAGGAGAAAAGAGGGAAAAAAAGGAGAAAAGAGGAGAAAAGAGAAGAAAAGAGGAGAAAACAGGAGAAAAGAGGAGAAAACAGCAGAAATGAGGAGAAAGAGGAGAAAACAGAATAAAAAAGGAGAAAAGATTAGAAAACAGGAGAAAAGAGTGGAAAAGAGGATAAACGAGGAGAAAAGAACAGAAAGGTGGAGAAACCCAGGAGACTAGAGGAGGAAAGAGGAGAAAGAGGATAAAACAGTAGAAAAGAGGATAAAACAGGAGAAAAGAGAAGAAAAGAGGAGAAAACAGGTGAAAAGAGGAGAAAACAGGTGAAATGAAGAGAAAGAGGAGAAAGAGGGGAAAAGAGAATAAAAAATGAGAAAAGATTTGAAAAGAGGAGAACACGGGAGAAAAGAGGGAAAAAAAGGAGAAAAGAGGAGAAAAGAGAAGAAAAGAGGAGAAAACAGGTGAAATGAAGAGAAAGAGGGGAAAGAGGATAAAACAGGAGAAAAGAGGATAAAACAGGAGAAAAGAGGAGAACACAGGAGAAAACAGAAGAAAAGAGGAAAAAGAGGAGTAAAGTAGACAAAAAAGGAGAAAAGAGTACAAAACAGTAGAAAACAGTAGAAAACAGTACAAAACAGTAGAAAACAGTAGAAAAGAGGAGACAACAGGAGAAAACAGTGGAAAACATGAGAAATGAGCAGAAAGAGGAGAAAGAGGAGAAAAGACAATAAAAAAGGAGAAAAGATTAGAAAACAGGAGAAAACAGTAGAAAAGTGGAGAAAACTGGAGAAAGAGGAGAAAGATGAGAAAAGAGAATCAAAAAGGAGAAAAGTTTAGAAAAGAGGAGAAAAGAGGAGAACACAGTTGAAAACAGGAGAAAAGAGGAGAACACAGGAGAAAACAGAAGAAAAGAGGAAAAAGTGGAGAAAAGTAGATAAAAAAGGAGAAAAGAGTACAAAACAGTAGAAAACAGTAGAAAAGAGTATAAAACAGTAGAAAACAGTAGAAAAGAGGAGAAAACAGGAGAAAACAGTGGAAAACATGAGAAATGAGGAGAAAGAGGAGAAAGAGGAGAAAAGAGAATAAAAAAGGAGAAAAGATTAGAAAACAGGAGAAAAGAGGAGAACACAGGAGAAAAGAGGAAAAAAACAGGAGAAAAGAGAAGAAAAGAGGAGAAAACATGTGAAAAGAGGAGAAAACAGGTGATAAGAGGAGAAAACAGGTGAAATGAAGAGAAAGAGGAGAAAGAGGATAAAACAGTAGAAAAGAGGATAAAACAGGAGAAAAGAGGAGAACACAGGAGAACACAGGAGAAAAGAGGAGAAAACAGAAGAAAAGAGGAAAAAGAGGAGAAACGTAGATAAAAAGGAGAAAAGAGTACAAAACAGTAGAAAACAGTAGAAAAGAGTACAAAACAGTAGAAAACAGTAGAAAAGAGGAGAAAAGAGGAGAAAACAGTGGAAACATGAGAAATGAGCAGAAAGAGGAGAAAGAGGAGAAAAGAGAATAAAAAAGGAGAAAAGATTAGATTAGATTACTTACAGTGTGGAAACAGGCCCTTCGGCCCAACAAGTCCACACCGCCCCGCCGAAGCGTAACCCACCCATACCCCGACCCCTACATCTACATCTACCCCTTACCTAACACTACGGGCAATTTAGCATGGCCAATTCACCTGGCCTGCACATCTTTGGACTGTGGTGGGAAACCGGAGCACACGGAGGAAACCCACGCAGACACGGGGAGAATGTGCAAACTCCACACAGTCAGTCGCCTGAGGCGGGAATTGAACCCGGGTCTCAGGCGCTATGAGACAGCAGTGCTAAACACTGTGCCACCGTGCCGCCCATTAGGAAACAGTAGAAAAGTGGAGAAAACAGGAGAAAGAGCAGAAAAGAGAATCAAAAAGGAGAAAACTGTAGAAAACTGGAGAAAAGAGGAGAACACAGTTGAAAACAGGAGAAAAGAGGAAAAAGAGGAGAAAAGTGGATAAAAAAGGAGAAAAGAGTACAAAACAGGAGAAAACTGTTGAAAAGAGGAGAAAAGAGGAGAAAACAGTGGAAAACATGAGAAAGGAGGAGAAAGAGGAGAAAGACGAGAAAAGAGAATAAAAAAGGAGAAAAGAGGAGAACACAGGCGAAAAGAGGAGAAAACAGGAGAAAAGAGGAGAAAACTGTAGAAAACTGGAGAAAAGAGGAGAACACAGGAGAAAACAGAAGAAAAGAGGAAAAAGAGGAGAAAAGTAGATAAAAAAGGAGAAAAGAGTACAAGACAGTAGAAAACAGTAGAAAAGAGGAGAAAACAGGAGAAAACAGTGGAAAACATGAGAAATGAGGAGAAAGAGGAGAAAAGAGAATAAAAAAGGAGAAAAGATTAGAAAACAGGAGAAAAGAGGAGAACACAGGAGAAAAGAGGGAAAAAAAGGAGAAAAGAGGAGAAAAGAGAAGAAAAGAGGAGAAAACAGGAGAAAAGAGGAGAAAACAGCAGAAATGAGGAGAAAGAGGAGAAAGAGGGGAAAAGAGAATAAAAAATGAGAAAAGATTTGAAAAGAGGAGAACACGGGAGAAAAGAGGGAAAAAAAGGAGAAAAGAGGAGAAAAGAGAAGAAAAGAGGAGAAAACAGGTGAAATGAAGAGAAAGAGGGGAAAGAGGATAAAACAGGAGAAAAGAGGATAAAACAGGAGAAAGGAGGAGAACACAGGAGAAAACAGAAGAAAAGAGGAAAAAGAGGAGTAAAGTAGACAAAAAAGGAGAAAAGAGTACAAAACAGTAGAAAACAGTAGAAAAGAGTACAAAACAGTAGAAAAGAGGAGACAACAGGAGAAAACAGTGGAAAACATGAGAAATGAGCAGAAAGAGGAGAAAGAGGAGAAAAGACAATAAAAAAGGAGAAAAGATTAGAAAACAGGAGAAAACAGTAGAAAAGTGGAGAAAACTGGAGAAAGAGGAGAAAGAGGAGAAAAGAGAATCAAAAAGGAGAAAAGTTTAGAAAAGAGGAGAAAAGAGGAGAACACAGTTGAAAACAGGAGAAAAGAGGAGAACACAGGAGAAAACAGAAGAAAAGAGGAAAAAGTGGAGAAAAGTAGATAAAAAAGGAGAAAAGAGTACAAAACAGTAGAAAACAGTAGAAAAGAGTATAAAACAGTAGAAAACAGTAGAAAAGAGGAGAAAACAGGAGAAAACAGTGGAAAACATGAGAAATGAGGAGAAAGAGGAGAAAGAGGAGAAAAGAGAATAAAAAAGGAGAAAAGATTAGAAAATAGGAGAAAAGAGGAGAACACAGGAGAAAAGAGGAAAAAAACAGGAGAAAAGAGAAGAAAAGAGGAGAAAACATGTGAAAAGAGGAGAAAACAGGTGATAAGAGGAGAAAACAGGTGAAATGAAGAGAAAGAGGAGAAAGAGGATAAAACAGTAGAAAAGAGGATAAAACAGGAGAAAAGAGGAGAACACAGGAGAACACAGGAGAAAAGAGGAGAAAACAGAAGAAAAGAGGAAAAAGGAGGAGAAAGAGGAGAAAGACGAGAAAAGAGAATAAAAAAGGAGAAAAGATTAGAAAACAGGAGAAAAGAGGAGAACACAGGCGAAAAGAGGAGAACACAGGAGAAAAGAGGAGAAAACAGTAGAAAACAGGAGAAAAGAGGTGAACACAGGAGAAAACAGAAGAAAAGAGGAAAAAGAGGAGAAAACAGAATAAAAAAGGAGAAAAGATTAGAAAACAGGAGAAAACAGTAGAAAAGAGGATTAAACAGGAGAAAAGAGAAGAAAAGAGGATAAGACAGTAGAAAAGAGGATAAAACAGGAGAAAAGAGGAGAACACAGTTGAAAAGAGTAGAACAGAGGAGAAAACAGGTGAAATGAGGAGAAAGAGGAGAAAGGGGAGAAAAGAGAATAAAAAATGAGAAAAGATTTGAAAACAGGAGAAAACAGGAGAACACAGGAGAACACAGGAGAAAAGAGGGAAAAAAAGGAGAAAAGAGGAGAAAAGAGAAGAAAAGAGGAGAAAACAGGTGAAAAGTGGAGAAAACAGGTGAAATGAAGAGAAAGAGGGGAAGAGGATAAAACAGTAGAAAAGAGGATAAAACAGGAGAAAAGAGGAGAACACAGGAGAACACAGGAGAAAAGAGGAGAAAACAGAAGAAAAGAGGAAAAAGAGGAGAAACGTAGATAAAAAAGGAGAAAACAGTACAAAACAGTAGAAAACAGTAGAAAAGCGGAGAAAACAGGAGAAAATAGTGGAAAACATGAAAAATGAGCAGAAAGAGGAGAAAGAGGAGAAAAGAGAATAAAAAAGGAGAAAAGATTAGAAAACAGGAGAAAACAGTAGAAAAGTGGAGAAAACAGGAGAAAGAGGAGTAAAGAGAATCAAAAAGGAGAAAAGTTTAGAAAAGAGGAGAAAAGAGGAGAACACAGTTGAAAACAGGAGAAAAGAGGAGAACACAGGAGAAAACAGAAGAAAAGAGGAAAAAGAGGAGAAAAGTAGATAAAAAAGGAGAAAAGAGTACAAAACGGAAGAAAACAGTAGAAAAGAGGAGAAAAGAGGAGAAAACAGTGGAAAACATGAGAAAGGAGGAGAAAGAAGAGAAAGAGGAGAAAAGAGAATAAAAAAGGAGAAAAGATTAGAAAACAGGAGAAAAGAGGAGAACACAGGCGAAAAGAGGAGAACACAGGAGAAAAGAGGAGAAGAGAGTAGAAAACAGGAGAAAAGAGGAGAACACAGGAGAAAACAGAAGAAAAGAGGAAAAAGAGGAGAAAACAGAATAAAAAAGGAGAAAAGATTAGAAAACAGGAGAAAACAGTAGAAAAGACGATAAAACAGGAGAAAAGAGAAGAAAAGAGGAGAAAACAGGTGAAAAGAGGAGAAAACAGGTGAAATAAAGAGAAAGAGGAGAAAGAGGATAAGACAGTAGAAAAGAGGA
Organism: Chiloscyllium punctatum; assembly: GCF_047496795.1. Lineage (NCBI taxonomy): Eukaryota > Metazoa > Chordata > Chondrichthyes > Orectolobiformes > Hemiscylliidae > Chiloscyllium > Chiloscyllium punctatum. The sequence continues at coordinate 145,752 of NW_027310198.1, read as the reverse complement.
TAAAACAGGAGAAAAGAGGAGAACACAGTTGAAAAGAGTAGAAAAGAGGAGAAAACAGGTGAAATGAAGAGAAAGAGGAGAAAGGGGAGAAAAGAGAATAATAAATGAGAAAAGATTTGAAAACAGGAGAAAAGAGGAGAACACAGGAGAACACAGGAGAAAAGAGGGAAAAAAGGAGAAAAGAGGAGAAAAGAGAAGAAAAGAGGAGAAAACAGGTGAAAAGAGGAGAAAACAGGTGAAATGAAGAGAAAGAGGGGAAAGAGGAAAAAACAGTAGAAAAGAGGATAAAACAGGAGAAAAGAGGAGAACACAGGAGAACACAGGAGAAAAGAGGAGAAAACAGAAGAAAAGAGGAAAAAGAGGAGAAACGTAGATAAAAAAGGAGAAAACAGTACAAAACAGTAGATAACAGTAGAAAAGAGGAGAAAACAGGAGAAAACAGTGGAAAACGTGAGAAATGAGGAGAAAGAGGAGAAAGAGGAGAAAAGAGAATAAAAAAGGAGAAAAGATTAGAAAACAGGAGAAAACAGTAGAAAAGTGGAGAAAACAGGAGAAAGAGGAGAAAGAGGAGAAAAGAGAATCAAAAAGGAGAAAAGTTTAGAAAAGAGGAGAAAAGAGGAGAACACAGTTGAAAACAGGAGAAAAGAGGAGAACACAGGAGAAAACAGAAGAAAAGAGGAAAAAGAGGAGAAAAGTAGATAAAAAAGGAGAAAAGAGTACAAAACAGTAGAAAACAGTAGAAAAGAGTACAAAACTGTAGAAAAGAGGAGAAAACAGGAGAAAACAGTGGAAAACATGAGAAATGAGGAGAAAGAGGAGAAAGAGGAGAAAAGACAATAAAAAAGGAGAAAAGATTAGAAAACAGGAGAAAACAGTAGAAAAGTGGAGAACACAGGAGAAAGAGGAGAAAAGAGAATCAAAAAGGAGAAAAGTTTAGAAAAGAGGAGAACACAGTTGAAAAGAGGAGAAAAGAGGAGAAAACTGCAGAAATGAGGAGAAAGAGCAGAAAAGAGAATAAAAAAGGAGAAAAGATTAGAAAACAGGAGAAAACAGTAGAAAAGTGGAGAAAACAGGAGAAAGAGGAGAAAGAGGAGAAAAGAGAATCAAAAAGGAGAAAAGTTTAGAAAAGAGGAGAAAAGAGGAGAACACAGTTGTAAACAGGAGAAAAGAGGAAAAAGAGGAGAAAAGTGGATAAAAAAGGAGAAAAGAGTACAAAACAGGAGAAAACAGTAGAAAAGAGGAGAAAACAGGAGAAAACAGTGGAAAACATGAGAAAGGAGGAGAAAGAGGAGAAAGACGAGAAAAGAGAATAAAAAAGGAGAAAAGATTAGAAAACAGGAGAAAAGAGAAGAAAAGAGGAGAAAACAGGTGAAAAGAGGAGAAAACAGGTGAAATGAAGAGAAAGAGGAGAAAGGGGAGAATAGAGAATAGAAAATGAGAAAAGATTTGAAAACAGGAGAAAAGAGGAGAAAAGAGGAGAACACAGGAGAAAAGAGGGGGAAAAAAGGAGAAAAGAGGAGAAAAGAGAAGAAAAGAGGAGAAAACAGGTGAAAAGAGGAGAAAACAGGTGAAATGAAGAGAAAGAGGGGAAAGAGGATAAAACAGTAGAAAAGAGGATAAAACAGGAGAAAACAGGAGAAAAGAGGAGAACACAGGAGGAAAGAGGAGAAAACAGAAGAAAAGAGGAAAAAGAGGAGAAACGTAGATAAAAAAGGAGAAAACAGTACAAAACAGTAGATAACAGTAGAAAAGAGGAGAAAACAGGAGAAAACAGTGGAAAACGTGAGAAATGAGGAGAAAGAGGAGAAAGAGGAGAAAAGAGAATAAAAAAGGAGAAAAGATTAGAAAACAGGAGAAAACAGTAGAAAAGTGGAGAAAACAGGAGAAAGAGGAGAAAGAGGAGAAAAGAGAATCAAAAAGGAGAAAAGTTTAGAAAAGAGGAGAAAAGAGGAGAACACAGTTGAAAACAGGAGAAAAGAGGAGAACACAGGAGAAAACAGAAGAAAAGAGGAAAAAGAGGAGAAAAGTAGATAAAAAAGGAGAAAAGAGTACAAAACAGTAGAAAACAGTAGAAAAGAGTACAAAACTGTAGAAAAGAGGAGAAAACAGGAGAAAACAGTGGAAAACATGAGAAATGAGGAGAAAGAGGAGAAAGAGGAGAAAAGACAATAAAAAAGGAGAAAAGATTAGAAAACAGGAGAAAACAGTAGAAAAGTGGAGAACACAGGAGAAAGAGGAGAAAAGAGAATCAAAAAGGAGAAAAGTTTAGAAAAGAGGAGAACACAGTTGAAAAGAGGAGAAAAGAGGAGAAAACTGCAGAAATGAGGAGAAAGAGCAGAAAAGAGAATAAAAAAGCAGAAAAGATTAGAAAACAGGAGAAAACAGTAGAAAAGTGGAGAAAACAGGAGAAAGAGGAGAAAGAGGAGAAAAGAGAATCAAAAAGGAGAAAAGTTTAGAAAAGAGGAGAAAAGAGGAGAACACAGTTGTAAACAGGAGAAAAGAGGAAAAAGAGGAGAAAAGTGGATAAAAAAGGAGAAAAGAGTACAAAACAGGAGAAAACAGTAGAAAAGAGGAGAAAACAGGAGAAAACAGTGGAAAACATGAGAAAGGAGGAGAAAGAGGAGAAAGACGAGAAAAGAGAATAAAAAAGGAGAAAAGATTAGAAAACAGGAGAAAAGAGAAGAAAAGAGGAGAAAACAGGTGAAAAGAGGAGAAAACAGGTGAAATGAAGAGAAAGAGGAGAAAGGGGAGAATAGAGAATAGAAAATGAGAAAAGATTTGAAAACAGGAGAAAAGAGGAGAAAAGAGGAGAACACAGGAGAAAAGAGGGGGAAAAAAGGAGAAAAGAGGAGAAAAGAGAAGAAAAGAGGAGAAAACAGGTGAAAAGAGGAGAAAACAGGTGAAATGAAGAGAAAGAGGGGAAAGAGGATAAAACAGTAGAAAAGAGGATAAAACAGGAGAAAACAGGAGAAAAGAGGAGAACACAGGAGGAAAGAGGAGAAAACAGAAGAAAAGAGGAAAAAGAGGAGAAACGTAGATAAAAAAGGAGAAAACAGTACAAAACAGTAGAAAACAGTAGAAAAGTGTACAAAACAGTAGAAAACAGTAGAAAAGAGTAGAAAACAGGAGAAAATAGTGGAAAACATGTGAAATGAGCAGAAAGAGGAGAAAGAGGAGAAAAGAGAATAAAAAAGGAGAAAAGATTAGAAAACAGGAGAAAACAGTAGAAAAGTGGAGAAAACAGGAGAAAGAGGAGAAAAGAGAATCAAAAAGGAGAAAAGTTTAGAAAAGAGGAGAAAAGAGGAGAACACAGTTGAAAACAGGAGAAAAGAGGAGACCACAGGAGAAAATAGAAGAAAAGAGGAAAAAGAGGAGAAAAGTAGATAAAAAAGGAGAAAAGAGTACAAAACAGGAGAAAACAGTAGAAAAGAGGAGAAAACAGGAGAAAACAGTGGAAAACATGAGAAAGGAGGAGAAAGAAGAGAAAGACGAGAAAAGAGAATAAAAAAGGAGAAAAGATTAGAAAACAGGAGAAAAGAGGAGAACACAGGCGAAAAGTGGAGAACACAGGAGAAAAGAGGAGAAAACAGTAGAAAACAGGAGAAAAGAGGAGAACACAGGAGAAATCAGAAGAAAAGAGGAAAAACAGGAGAAAACAGAATAAAAAAGGAGAAAAGATTAGAAAACAGGAGAAAACAGTAGAAAAGAGGATAAAACAGGAGAAAAGAGAAGAAAAGAGGAGAAAACAGGTGAAAAGAGGAGAAAACAGGTGAAATAAAGAGGAAGAGGAGAAAGAGGATAAGACAGTAGAAAAGAGGAGAAAACAGGAGAAAAGAGGGGAAAAAGCAGAAATGAGGAGAAAGAGGAGAAAACAGAATAAAAAAGGAGAAAAGATTAGAAAACAGGAGAAAAGAGTGGAAAAGAGGATAAACGAGGAGAAAAGAACAGAAAGGTAGAGAAACCCAGGAGACGAGAGGAGGAAAGAGGAGAAAGAGGATAAAACAGTAGAAAAGAGGATAAAACAGGAGAAAAGAGAAGAAAAGAGGAGAAAACAGGTGAAAAGAGGAGAAAACAGGAGAAAAGAGGAGAAAACAGGAGAACACAGGAGAAAAGAGGAGAAAACAGAAGAAAAGAGGAAAAAGAGGAGAAACGTAGATAAAAAAGGAGAAAACAGTACAAAACAATAGAAAACAGTAGAAAAGAGGATAAAACAGGAGAAAAGAGAAGAAAAGAGGAGAAAACAGGTGAAAAGAGGAGAAAACAGGTGAAATGAAGAGAAAGAGGAGAAAGAGGAGAAAAGAGAATAAAAAATGAGAAAAGATTTGAAAACAGGAGAAAAGAGGTGAAAAGAGGAGAACACAGGAGAAAAGAGGGGAAAAAAGGAGAAAAGAGGTGAAAAGAGAAGAAAAGAGGAGAAAACAGGTGAAAAGAGTAGAAAACAGGTGAAATGAAGAGAAAGAGGGGAAAGAGGATAAAACAGTAGAAAAGAGGATAAAACAGGAGAAAAGAGGAGAACACAGGAGAACACAGGAGAAAAGAGGAGAAAACAGAACAAAAGAGGAAAAAGAGGAGAAACGTAGATAAAAAAGGAGAAAAGAGTACAAAAAAGCACAAAACAGGAGAAAAGAGTACAAAACAGTAGAAAACAGGAGAAAAGAGGAGAAAACAGGAGAAAACAATGGAAAACATGAGAAATGAGCAGAAAGAGGAGAAAGAGGAGAAAAGAGAATAAAAAAGGAGAAAAGATTAGAAAACAGGAGAAAACAGTAGAAAAGTTGAGAAAACAGGAGAAAGAGGAGAAAGAGGAGAAAAGAGAATCAAAAAGGAGATAAGTTTAGAAAAAAGGCGAAAAGAGGAGAACACAGTTGAAAACAGGAGAAAAGAGGAGAACACAGGAGAAAACAGAAGAAAAGAGGAAAAAGAGGAGAAAAGTAGATAAAAAAGGAGAAAAGAGTACAAAACAGTAGAAAACAGTAGAAAAGAGTACAAAACAGTAGAAAACAGTAGAAAAGAGGAGAAAACAGGAGAAAACAGTGGAAAACATGAGAAATGAGGAGAAAGAGGAGAAAGAGGAGAAAAGAGAATAAAAAAGGAGAAAATATTAGAAAACAGGAGAAAAGAGGAGAAAAGAGGAGAACACAGGAGAAAAGAGGAAAAAATCAGGAGAAAAGAGAAGAAAAGAGAAGAAAAGAGGAGAAAACAGGTGAAAAGCGGAGAAAACAGGTGAAATGAAGAGAAAGAGGAGAAAGAGGATAAAACAGTAGAAAAGAGGATAAAACAGGAGAAAAGAGGAGAACACATGAGAACACAGGAGAAAAGAGGAGAAAACAGAAGAAAAGAGGAAAAAGAGGAGAAACGTAGATAAAAAAGGAGAAAAGAGTACAAAACAGTAGAAAACAGTAGAAAAGAGTACAAAACTGTAGAAAACAGTAGAAAAGAGGAGAAAACAGGAGAAAACAGTGGAAAACATGAGAAATGAGGAGAAAGAGGAGAAAAGAGAATAAAAAAGGAGAAAAGATTAGAAAACAGGAGAAAAGAGGAGAAAAGAGGAGAACACAGGAGAAAAGAGAAAAAAACAGGAGAAAAGAGAAGAAAAGAGAAGAAAAGAGGAGAAAACAGGTGAAAAGAGGAGAAAACAGGTGAAATGAGAGAAAGAGGAGAAAGAGGATGAAACAGTAGAAAAGAGGATAAAACAGGAGAAAAGAGGAGAACACAGGAGAAAAGAGGAGAAAACAGAAGAAAAGAGGAAAAAGAGGAGAAACGTAGATAAAAAGGAGAAAAGAGTACAAAACAGTAGAAAACAGTAGAAAAGAGTACAAAACAGTAGAAAACAGTAGAAAAGAGGAGAAAACAGGAGAAAACAGTAGAAAAGAGGAGAAAACAGGAGAAAACAGTGGAAAACATGAGAAATGAGCAGAAAGAGGAGAAAGAGGAGAAAAGAGAATAAAAAAGGAGAAAAGATTAGAAAACAGGAGAAAACAGTGGAAAAGTGGAGAAAAGAGGAGAAAGAGGAGAAAGAGGAGAAAAGAGAATCAAAAAGGAGAAAAGTTTAGAAAAGAGGAGAAAAGAGGAGAACACAGTTGAAAACAGGAGAAAAGAGGAAAAAGAGGAGAAAAGTGGATAAAAAAGGAGAAAAGAGTACAAAACAGGAGAAAACAGTAGAAAAGAGGAGAAAACAGGAGAAAACAGTGGAAAACATGAGAAAGGAGGAGAAAGAGGAGAAAGACGAGAAAAGAGAATAAAAAAGGAGAAAAGATTAGAAAACAGGAGAAAAGATGAGAACACAGGCGAAAAGAGGAGAAAACAGGAGAAAAGAGGAGAAAACAGTAGAAAACAGGAGAAAAGAGGAGAACACAGGAGAAAAGAGGGAAAAAAAGGAGAAAAGAGGAGAAAAGAGAAGAAAAGAGGAGAAAACAGGTGAAAAGAGGAGAAAACAGGTGAAATGAAGAGAAAGAGGGGAAAGAGGATAAAACAGTAGAAAAGAGGATAAAACAGGAGAAAAGAGGAGAACACAGGAGAACACAGGAGAAAAGAGTAGAAAACAGAAGAAAAGAGGAAAAAGAGGAGAAACGTAGATAAAAAAGGAGAAAAGAGTACAAAACAGCAGAAAACAGGAGAAAAGAGTACAAAACAGTAGAAAACAGTAGAAAAGAGGAGAAAACAGGAGAAAACAATGGAAAACATGAGAAATGAGCAGAAAGAGGAGAAGGAGGAGAAAAGAGAATAAAAAAGGAGAAAAGATTAGAAAACAGGAGAAAACAGTAGAAATGTGGAGAAAACAGGAGAAAGAGGAGAAAGAGGAGAAAAGAGAATCAAAAAGGAGAAAAGTTTAGAAAAAAGGCGAAAAGAGGAGAACACAGTTGAAAACAGGAGAAAAGAGGAGAACACAGGAGAAAACAGAAGAAAAGAGGAAAAAGAGGAGAAAAGTGGATAAAAAAGGAGAAAAGAGTACAAAACAGGAGAAAACAGTAGAAAAGAGGAGAAAACAGGAGAAAACAGTGGAAAACATGAGAAAGGAGGAGAAAGAGGAGAAAGACGAGAAAAGAGAATAAAAAAGGAGAAAAGATTAGAAAACAGGAGAAAAGAGGAGAACACAGGCGAAAAGAGGAGAAAACAGGAGAAAAGAGGATAAAACAGGAGAAAAGAGAAGAAAAGAGGAGAAAACAGGTGAAAAGAGGAGAAAACAGGTGAAATGAAGAGAAAGAGGAGAAAGGGGAGAATAGAGAATAGAAAATGAGAAAAGATTTGAAAACAGGAGAAAAGAGGAGAAAAGAGGAGAACACAGGAGAAAAGAGGGGGAAAAAAGGAGAAAAGAGGAGAAAAGAGAAGAAAAGAGGAGAAAACAGGTGAAAAGAGGAGAAAACAGGTGAAATGAAGAGAAAGAGGGGAAAGAGGATAAAACAGTAGAAAAGAGGATAAAACAGGAGAAAACAGGAGAAAAGAGGAGAACACAGGAGGAAAGAGGAGAAAACAGAAGAAAAGAGGAAAAAGAGGAGAAACGTAGATAAAAAAGGAGAAAACAGTACAAAACAGTAGAAAACAGTAGAAAAGTGTACAAAACAGTAGAAAACAGTAGAAAAGAGTAGAAAACAGGAGAAAATAGTGGAAAACATGCGAAATGAGCAGAAAGAGGAGAAAGAGGAGAAAAGAGAATAAAAAAGGAGAAAAGATTAGAAAACAGGAGAAAACAGTAGAAAAGTGGAGAAAACAGGAGAAAGAGGAGAAAAGAGAATCAAAAAGGAGAAAAGTTTAGAAAAGAGGAGAAAAGAGGAGAACACAGTTGAAAACAGGAGAAAAGAGGAGACCACAGGAGAAAACAGAAGAAAAGAGGAAAAAGAGGAGAAAAGTAGATAAAAAAGGAGAAAAGAGTACAAAACAGGAGAAAACAGTAGAAAAGAGGAGAAAACAGGAGAAAACAGTGGAAAACATGAGAAAGGAGGAGAAAGAAGAGAAAGACGAGAAAAGAGAATAAAAAAGGAGAAAAGATTAGAAAACAGGAGAAAAGAGGAGAACACAGGCGAAAAGTGGAGAACACAGGAGAAAAGAGGAGAAAACAGTAGAAAACAGGAGAAAAGAGGAGAACACAGGAGAAATCAGAAGAAAAGAGGAAAAACAGGAGAAAACAGAATAAAAAAGGAGAAAAGATTAGAAAACAGGAGAAAACAGTAGAAAAGAGGATAAAACAGGAGAAAAGAGAAGAAAAGAGGAGAAAACAGGTGAAAAGAGGAGAAAACAGGTGAAATAAAGAGGAAGAGGAGAAAGAGGATAAGACAGTAGAAAAGAGGAGAAAACAGGAGAAAAGAGGGGAAAAAGCAGAAATGAGGAGAAAGAGGAGAAAACAGAATAAAAAAGGAGAAAAGATTAGAAAACAGGAGAAAAGAGTGGAAAAGAGGATAAACGAGGAGAAAAGAACAGAAAGGTAGAGAAACCCAGGAGACGAGAGGAGGAAAGAGGAGAAAGAGGATAAAACAGTAGAAAAGAGGATAAAACAGGAGAAAAGAGAAGAAAAGAGGAGAAAACAGGTGAAAAGAGGAGAAAACAGGAGAAAAGAGGAGAAAACAGGAGAACACAGGAGAAAAGAGGAGAAAACAGAAGAAAAGAGGAAAAAGAGGAGAAACGTAGATAAAAAAGGAGAAAACAGTACAAAACAATAGAAAACAGTAGAAAAGAGGATAAAACAGGAGAAAAGAGAAGAAAAGAGGAGAAAACAGGTGAAAAGAGGAGAAAACAGGTGAAATGAAGAGAAAGAGGAGAAAGAGGAGAAAAGAGAATAAAAAATGAGAAAAGATTTGAAAACAGGAGAAAAGAGGTGAAAAGAGGAGAACACAGGAGAAAAGAGGGGAAAAAAGGAGAAAAGAGGTGAAAAGAGAAGAAAAGAGGAGAAAACAGGTGAAAAGAGTAGAAAACAGGTGAAATGAAGAGAAAGAGGGGAAAGAGGATAAAACAGTAGAAAAGAGGATAAAACAGGAGAAAAGAGGAGAACACAGGAGAACACAGGAGAAAAGAGGAGAAAACAGAACAAAAGAGGAAAAAGAGGAGAAACGTAGATAAAAAAGGAGAAAAGAGTACAAAAAAGCACAAAACAGGAGAAAAGAGTACAAAACAGTAGAAAACAGGAGAAAAGAGGAGAAAACAGGAGAAAACAATGGAAAACATGAGAAATGAGCAGAAAGAGGAGAAAGAGGAGAAAAGAGAATAAAAAAGGAGAAAAGATTAGAAAACAGGAGAAAACAGTAGAAAAGTTGAGAAAACAGGAGAAAGAGGAGAAAGAGGAGAAAAGAGAATCAAAAAGGAGATAAGTTTAGAAAAAAGGCGAAAAGAGGAGAACACAGTTGAAAACAGGAGAAAAGAGGAGAACACAGGAGAAAACAGAAGAAAAGAGGAAAAAGAGGAGAAAAGTAGATAAAAAAGGAGAAAAGAGTACAAAACAGTAGAAAACAGTAGAAAAGAGTACAAAACAGTAGAAAACAGTAGAAAAGAGGAGAAAACAGGAGAAAACAGTGGAAAACATGAGAAATGAGGAGAAAGAGGAGAAAGAGGAGAAAAGAGAATAAAAAAGGAGAAAATATTAGAAAACAGGAGAAAAGAGGAGAAAAGAGGAGAACACAGGAGAAAAGAGGAAAAAATCAGGAGAAAAGAGAAGAAAAGAGAAGAAAAGAGGAGAAAACAGGTGAAAAGCGGAGAAAACAGGTGAAATGAAGAGAAAGAGGAGAAAGAGGATAAAACAGTAGAAAAGAGGATAAAACAGGAGAAAAGAGGAGAACACATGAGAACACAGGAGAAAAGAGGAGAAAACAGAAGAAAAGAGGAAAAAGAGGAGAAACGTAGATAAAAAAGGAGAAAAGAGTACAAAACAGTAGAAAACAGTAGAAAAGAGTACAAAACTGTAGAAAACAGTAGAAAAGAGGAGAAAACAGGAGAAAACAGTGGAAAACATGAGAAATGAGGAGAAAGAGGAGAAAAGAGAATAAAAAAGGAGAAAAGATTAGAAAACAGGAGAAAAGAGGAGAAAAGAGGAGAACACAGGAGAAAAGAGAAAAAAACAGGAGAAAAGAGAAGAAAAGAGAAGAAAAGAGGAGAAAACAGGTGAAAAGAGGAGAAAACAGGTGAAATGAAGAGAAAGAGGAGAAAGAGGAAAAAACAGTAGAAAAGAGGATAAAACAGGAGAAAAGAGGAGAACACAGGAGAAAAGAGGAGAAAACAGAAGAAAAGAGGAAAAAGAGGAGAAACGTAGATAAAAAGGAGAAAAGAGTACAAAACAGTAGAAAACAGTAGAAAAGAGTACAAAACAGTAGAAAACAGTAGAAAAGAGGAGAAAACAGGAGAAAACAGTGGAAAACATGAGAAATGAGCAGAAAGAGGAGAAAGAGGAGAAAAGAGAATAAAAAAGGAGAAAAGATTAGAAAACAGGAGAAAACAGTGGAAAAGTGGAGAAAAGAGGAGAAAGAGGAGAAAGAGGAGAAAAGAGAATCAAAAAGGAGAAAAGTTTAGAAAAGAGGAGAAAAGAGGAGAACACAGTTGAAAACAGGAGAAAAGAGGAAAAAGAGGAGAAAAGTGGATAAAAAAGGAGAAAAGAGTACAAAACAGGAGAAAACAGTAGAAAAGAGGAGAAAACAGGAGAAAACAGTGGAAAACATGAGAAAGGAGGAGAAAGAGGAGAAAGACGAGAAAAGAGAATAAAAAAGGAGAAAAGATTAGAAAACAGGAGAAAAGATGAGAACACAGGCGAAAAGAGGAGAAAACAGGAGAAAAGAGGAGAAAACAGTAGAAAACAGGAGAAAAGAGGAGAACACAGGAGAAAAGAGGGAAAAAAAGGAGAAAAGAGGAGAAAAGAGAAGAAAAGAGGAGAAAACAGGTGAAAAGAGGAGAAAACAGGTGAAATGAAGAGAAAGAGGGGAAAGAGGATAAAACAGTAGAAAAGAGGATAAAACAGGAGAAAAGAGGAGAACACAGGAGAACACAGGAGAAAAGAGTAGAAACAGAAGAAAAGAGGAAAAAGAGGAGAAACGTAGATAAAAAAGGAGAAAAGAGTACAAAACAGCAGAAAACAGGAGAAAAGAGTACAAAACAGTAGAAAACAGTAGAAAAGAGGAGAAAACAGGAGAAAACAATGGAAAACATGAGAAATGAGCAGAAAGAGGAGAAGGAGGAGAAAAGAGAATAAAAAAGGAGAAAAGATTAGAAAACAGGAGAAAACAGTAGAAATGTGGAGAAAACAGGAGAAAGAGGAGAAAGAGGAGAAAAGAGAATCAAAAAGGAGAAAAGTTTAGAAAAAAGGCGAAAAGAGGAGAACACAGTTGAAAACAGGAGAAAAGAGGAGAACACAGGAGAAAACAGAAGAAAAGAGAAAAAGAGGAGAAAACAGTGGAAAACATGAGAAATGAGGAGAAAGAGGAGAAAGAGGAGAAAAGAGAATAAAAAAGGAGAAAACATTAGAAAACAGGAGAAAAGAGGAGAAAAGAGAAGAAAAGAGGAGAAAACAGGTGAAAAGAGGAGAAAACAGGTGAAATGAAGAGAAAGAGGAGAAAGAGGATAAAACAGTAGAAAAGAGGATAAAACAGGAGAAAAGAGGAGAACACAGGAGAAAATAGGAGAAAACAGAAGAAAAGAGGAAAAGAGGAGAAACGCAGATAAAAAGGAGAAAAGAGTACAAAACAGTAGAAAACAGTAGAAAAGAGTACAAAACAGTAGAAAACAGTAGAAAAGAGGAGAAAACAGGAGGAAAACAGTGGAAAACATGAGAAATGAGCAGAAAGAGGAGAAAGAGGAGAAAAGAGAATAAAAAAGGAGAAAAGATTAGAAAACAGGAGAAAACAGTAGAAAAGTGGAGAAAACAGGAGAAAGAGGAGAAAGAGGAGAAAAGAGAATCAAAAACGAGAAAAGTTTAGAAAAGAGGAGAACACAGTTGAAAAGAGGAGAAAAGAGGAGAAAACAGCAGAAATGAGGAGAAAGAGGAGAAAAGAGAATAAAAAAGGAGAAAAGAGTACAAAACAGTAGAAAACAGTAGAAAAGAGTACAAAACTGTAGAAAAGAGGAGAAAACAGGAGAAAACAGTGGAAAACATGAGAAATGAGGAGAAAGAGGAGAAAGAGGAGAAAAGACAATAAAAAAGGAGAAAAGATTAGAAAACAGGAGAAAACAGTAGAAAAGTGGAGAACACAGGAGAAAGAGGAGAAAGAGGAGAAAAGAGAATCAAAAAGGAGAAAAGTTTAGAAAAGAGGAGAACACAGTTGAAAAGAGGAGAAAAGAGGAGAAAACTGCAGAAATGAGGAGAAAGAGGAGAAAAGAGAATAAAAAAGGAGAAAAGATTAGAAAACAGGAGAAAACAGTAGAAAAGTGTAGAAAACAGGAGAAAGAGGAGAAAGAGGAGAAAAGAGAATCAAAAAGGAGAAAAGTTTAGAAAAGAGGAGAAAAGAGGAGAACACAGTTGTAAACAGGAGAAAAGAGGAAAAAGAGGAGAAAAGTGGATAAAAAAGGAGAAAAGAGTACAAAACAGGAGAAAACAGTAGAAAAGAGGAGAAAACAGGAGAAAACAGTGGAAAACATGAGAAAGGAGGAGAAAGAGGAGAAAGACGAGAAAAGAGAATAAAAAAGGAGAAAAGATTAGAAAACAGGAGAAAAGAGGAGAACACAGGCGAAAAGAGGAGAAAACAGGAGAAAAGAGGATAAAACAGGAGAAAAGAGAAGAAAAGAGGAGAAAACAGGTGAAAAGAGGAGAAAACAGGTGAAATGAAGAGAAAGAGGAGAAAGGGGAGAATAGAGAATAAAAAATGAGAAAAGATTTGAAAACAGGAGAAAAGAGGAGAAAAGAGGAGAACACAGGAGAAAATAGGGAAAAAAAAGGAGAAAAGAGAAGAAAAGAGGAGAAAACAGGTGAAAAGAGGAGAAAACAGGTGAAATGAAGAGAAAGAGGGGAAAGAGGATAAAACAGTAGAAAAGAGGATAAAACAGGAGAAAAGAGGAGAACACAGGAGAACACAGGAGAAAAGAGGAGAAAACAGAAGAAAAGAGGAAAAAGAGGAGAAACGTAGATAAAAAAGGAGAAAAGAGTACAAAACAGTAGAAAACAGTAGAAAAGAGTACAAAACTGTAGAAAACAGTAGAAAAGAGGAGAAAACAGGAGAAAACAGTGGAAAACATGAGAAATGAGGAGAAAGAGGAGAAAGAGGAGAAAAGAGAATAAAAAAGGAGAAAAGATTAGAAAACAGGAGAAAAGAAGAGAAAAGAGGAGAACACAGGAGAAAAGAGAAAAAAACAGGAGAAAAGAGAAGAAAAGAGGAGAAAACAGGTGAAAAGAGGAGAAAACAGGTGAAATGAAGAGAAAGAGGAGAAAGAGGATAAAACAGTAGAAAAGAGGATAAAACAGGAGAAAAGAGGAGAACACAGGAGAAAAGAGGAGAAAACAGAAGAAAAGAGGAAAAAGAGGAGAAACGTAGATAAAAAGGAGAAAAGAGTACAAAACAGTAGAAAACAGTAGAAAAGAGTACAAAACAGTAGAAAACAGTAGAAAAGAGGAGAAAACAGGAGAAAACAGTGGAAAACATGAGAAATGAGCAGAAAGAGGAGAAAGAGGAGAAAAGAGAATAAAAAAGGAGAAAAGATTAGAAAACAGGAGAAAACAGTAGAAAAGTGGAGAAAAGAGGAGAAAGAGGAGAAAGAGGAGAAAAGAGAATCAAAAAGGAGAAAAGTTTAGAAAAGAGGAGAAAAGAGGAGAACACAGTTGAAAACAGGAGAAAAGAGGAAAAAGAGGAGAAAAGTGGATAAAAAAGGAGAAAAGAGTACAAAACAGGAGAAAACAGTAGAAAAGAGGAGAAAACAGGAGAAAACAGTGGAAAACATGAGAAAGGAGGAGAAAGAGGAGAAAGACGAGAAAAGAGAATAAAAAAAGAGAAAAGATTAGAAAACAGGAGAAAAGAGGAGAACACAGGCGAAAAGAGGAGAAAACAGGAGAAAAGAGGAGAAAACAGTAGAAAACAGGAGAAAAGAGGAGAACACAGGAGAAAAGAGGGAAAAAAAGGAGAAAAGAGAAGAAAAGAGGAGAAAACAGATGAAAAGAGGAGAAAACAGGTGAAATGAAGAGAAAGAGGGGAAAGAGGATAAAACAGTAGAAAAGAGGATAAAACAGGAGAAAAGAGGAGAACACAGGAGAACACAGGAGAAAAGAGTAGAAAACAGAAGAAAAGAGGAAAAAGAGGAGAAACGTAGATAAAAAAGGAGAAAAGAGTACAAAACAGCAGAAAACAGGAGAAAAGAGCACAAAACAGTAGAAAACAGTAGAAAAGAGGAGAAAACAGGAGAAAACAATGGAAAACATGAGAAATGAGCAGAAAGAGGAGAAAGAGGAGAAAAGAGAATAAAAAAGGAGAAAAGATTAGAAAACAGGAGAAAACAGTAGAAATGTGGAGAAAACAGGAGAAAGAGGAGAAAGAGGAGAAAAGAGAATCAAAAAGGAGAAAAGTTTAGAAAAAAGGCGAAAAGAGGAGAACACAGTTGAAAACAGGAGAAAAGAGGAGAACACAGGAGAAAACAGAAGAAAAGAGGAAAAAGAGGAGAAAACAGTGGAAAACATGAGAAATGAGGAGAAAGAGGAGAAAGAGGAGAAAAGAGAATAAAAAAGGAGAAAAGATTAGAAAACAGGAGAAAACAGTAGAAATGTGGAGAAAACAGGAGAAAGAGGTGAAAAGAGAATCAAAAAGGAGAAAAGTTTAGAAAAAAGGCGAAAAGAGGAGAACACAGTTGAAAACAGGAGAAAAGAGGAGAACACAGGAGAAAACAGAAGAAAAGAGGAAAAAGAGGAGAAAACAGTGGAAAACATGAGAAATGAGGAGAAAGAGGAGAAAGAGGAGAAAAGAGAATAAAAAAGGAGAAAAGATTAGAAAACAGGAGAAAAGAGGAGAAAAGAGGAGAACACAAGAGAAAAGAGGAAAAAAACAGGAGAAAAGAGAAGAAAAGAGAAGAAAAGAGGAGAAAACAGGTGAAAAGAGGAGAAAACAGGTGAAATGAAGAGAAAGAGGAGAAAGAGGATAAAACAGTAGAAAAGAGGATAAAACAGGAGAAAAGAGGAGAACACAGGAGAAAATAGGAGAAAACAGAAGAAAAGAGGAAAAGAGGAGAAACGCAGATAAAAAGGAGAAAAGAGTACAAAACAGTAGAAAACAGTAGAAAAGAGTACAAAACAGTAGAAAACAGTAGAAAAGAGGAGAAAACAGGAGAAAACAGTGGAAAACATGAGAAATGAGCAGAAAGAGGAGAAAGAGGAGAAAAGAGAATAAAAAAGGAGAAAAGATTAGAAAACAGGAGAAAACAGTAGAAAAGTGGAGAAAACAGGAGGATGAGGAGAAAGAGGAGAAAAGAGAATCAAAAAGGAGAAAAGTTTAGAAAAGAGGAGAACACAGTTGAAAAGAGGAGAAAAGAGGAGAAAACAGCAGAAATGAGGAGAAAGAGGAGAAAAGAGAATAAAAAAGGAGAAAAGAGTACAAAACAGTAGAAAACAGTAGAAAAGAGTACAAAACTCTAGAAAAGAGGAGAAAACAGGAGAAAACAGTGGAAAACATGAGAAATGAGGAGAAAGAGGAGAAAGAGGAGAAAAGACAATAAAAAAGGAGAAAAGATTAGAAAACAGGAGAAAACAGTAGAAAAGTGGAGAACACAGGAGAAAGAGGAGAAAGAGGAGAAAAGAGAATCAAAAATGAGAAATGTTTAGACAAGAGGAGAACACAGTTGAAAAGAGGAGAAAAGAGGAGAAAACAGCAGAAATGAGGAGAAAGAGGAGAAAAGAGAAAAAAAAGGAGAAAAGATTAGATAACAGGAGAAAACAGTAGAAAAGTGGAGAAAACAGGAGAAAGAGGAGAAAGAGGAGAAAAGAGAATCAAAAAGGAGAAAAGTTTAGAAAAGAGGAGAAAAGAGGAGAACACAGTTGTAAACAGGAGAAAAGAGGAAAAAGAGGAGAAAAGTGGATAAAAAAGGAGAAAAGAGTACAAAACAGGAGAAAACAGTAGAAAAGAGTAGAAAACAGGAGAAAACAGTGGAAAACATGAGAAAGGAGGAGAAAGAGGAGAAAGAGGAGAAAAGAGAATAAAAAAGGAGAAAAGATTAGAAAACAGGAGAAAAGAGGAGAAAAGTAGATAAAAAAGGAGAAAAGAGTACAAAACAGTAGAAAACAGTAGAAAAGAGTACAAAACAGTAGAAAACAGTAGAAAAGAGGAGAAAACAGGAGAAAACAGTGGAAAACATGAGAAATGAGGAGAAAGAGGAGAAAAGAGAATAAAAAAGGAGAAAAGATTAGAAAACAGGAGAAAAGAGGAGAAAAGAGGAGAACACAGGAGAAAAGAGTAAAAAAAAGGAGAAAAGAGAAGAAAAGAGGAGAAAACAGTGAAAAGAGGAGAAAACAGGTGAAATGAAGAGAAAGAGGAGAAAGAGGATAAAACAGTAGAAAAGAGGATAAAACAGGAGAAAAGAGGAGAACACAGGAGAACACAGGAGAAAAGAGGAGAAAACAGAAGAAAAGAGGAAAAAGAGGAGAAACGTAGATAAAAAGGAGAAAAGAGTACAAAACAGTAGAAAACAGTAGAAAAGAGTACAAAACAGTAGAAAACAGTAGAAAAGAGGAGAAAAGAGGAGAAAACAGTGGAAACATGAGAAATGAGCAGAAAGAGGAGAAAGAGGAGAAAAGAGAATAAAAAAGGAGAAAAGATTAGATTAGATTACTTACAGTGTGGAAACAGGCCCTTCGGCCCAACAAGTCCACACCGCCCCGCCGAAGCGTAACCCACCCATACCCCGACCCCTACATCTACATCTACCCCTTACCTAACACTACGGGCAATTTAGCATGGCCAATTCACCTGGCCTGCACATCTTTGGACTGTGGTGGGAAACCGGAGCACCCGGAGGAAACCCACGCAGACACGGGGAGAATGTGCAAACTCCACACAGTCAGTCGCCTGAGGCGGGAATTGAACCCGGGTCTCAGGCGCTGTGAGACAGCAGTGCTAAACACTGTGCCACCGTGCCGCCCATTAGAAAACAGGAGAAAACAGTAGAAAAGTGGAGAAAACAGGAGAAAGAGGAGAAAGAGCAGAAAAGAGAATCAAAAAGGAGAAAACTGTAGAAAACTGGAGAAAAGAGGAGAACACAGTTGAAAACAGGAGAAAAGAGGAAAAAGAGGAGAAAAGTGGATAAAAAAGGAGAAAAGAGTACAAAACAGGAGAAAACTGTAGAAAAGAGGAGAAAAGAGGAGAAAACAGTGGAAAACATGAGAAAGGAGGAGAAAGAGGAGAAAGACGAGAAAAGAGAATAAAAAAGGAGAAAAGATTGGAAAACAGGAGAAAAGAGGAGAACACAGGCGAAAAGAGGAGAAAACAGGAGAAAAGAGGAGAAAACTGTAGAAAACTGGAGAAAAGAGGAGAACACAGGAGAAAACAGAAGAAAAGAGGAAAAAGAGGAGAAAAGTAGATAAAAAAGGAGAAAAGAGTACAAGACAGTAGAAAACAGTAGAAAAGAGGAGAAAACAGGAGAAAACAGTGGAAAACATGAGAAATGAGGAGAAAGAGGAGAAAAGAGAATAAAAAAGGAGAAAAGATTAGAAAACAGGAGAAAAGAGGAGAAAAGAGGAGAACACAGGAGAAAAGAGGGAAAAAAAGGAGAAAAGAGGAGAAAAGAGAAGAAAAGAGGAGAAAACAGGAGAAAAGAGGAGAAAACAGCAGAAATGAGGAGAAAGAGGAGAAAACAGAATAAAAAAGGAGAAAAGATTAGAAAACAGGAGAAAAGAGTGGAAAAGAGGATAAACGAGGAGAAAAGAACAGAAAGGTGGAGAAACCCAGGAGACTAGAGGAGGAAAGAGGAGAAAGAGGATAAAACAGTAGAAAAGAGGATAAAACAGGAGAAAAGAGAAGAAAAGAGGAGAAAACAGGTGAAAAGAGGAGAAAACAGGTGAAATGAAGAGAAAGAGGAGAAAGAGGGGAAAAGAGAATAAAAAATGAGAAAAGATTTGAAAAGAGGAGAACACGGGAGAAAAGAGGGAAAAAAAGGAGAAAAGAGGAGAAAAGAGAAGAAAAGAGGAGAAAACAGGTGAAATGAAGAGAAAGAGGGGAAAGAGGATAAAACAGGAGAAAAGAGGATAAAACAGGAGAAAAGAGGAGAACACAGGAGAAAACAGAAGAAAAGAGGAAAAAGAGGAGTAAAGTAGACAAAAAAGGAGAGAAGACTACAAAACAGTAGAAAACAGTAGAAAAGAGTACAAAACAGTAGAAAACAGTAGAAAAGAGGAGACAACAGGAGAAAACAGTGGAAAACATGAGAAATGAGCAGAAAGAGGAGAAAGAGGAGAAAAGAGAATAAAAAAGGAGAAAAGATTAGAAAACAGGAGAAAACAGTAGAAAAGTGGAGAAAACTGGAGAAAGAGGAGAAAGAGGAGAAAAGAGAATCAAAAAGGAGAAAAGTTTAGAAAAGAGGAGAAAAGAGGAGAACACAGTTGAAAACAGGAGAAAAGAGGAGAACACAGGAGAAAACAGAAGAAAAGAGGAAAAAGTGGAGAAAAGTAGATAAAAAAGGAGAAAAGAGTACAAAACAGTAGAAAACAGTAGAAAAGAGTATAAAACAGTAGAAAACAGTAGAAAAGAGGAGAAAACAGGAGAAAACAGTGGAAAACATGAGAAATGAGGAGAAAGAGGAGAAAGAGGAGAAAAGAGAATAAAAAAGGAGAAAAGATTAGAAAACAGGAGAAAAGAGGAGAACACAGGAGAAAAGAGGAAAAAAACAGGAGAAAAGAGAAGAAAAGAGGAGAAAACATGTGAAAAGAGGAGAAAACAGGTGATAAGAGGAGAAAACAGGTGAAATGAAGAGAAAGAGGAGAAAGAGGATAAAACAGTAGAAAAGAGGATAAAACAGGAGAAAAGAGGAGAACACAGGAGAACACAGGAGAAAAGAGGAGAAAACAGAAGAAAAGAGGAAAAAGGAGGAGAAAGAGGAGAAAGACGAGAAAAGAGAATAAAAAAGGAGAAAAGATTAGAAAACAGGAGAAAAGAGGAGAACACAGGCGAAAAGAGGAGAACACAGGAGAAAAGAGGAGAAAACAGTAGAAAACAGGAGAAAAGAGGTGAACACAGGAGAAAACAGAAGAAAAGAGGAAAAAGAGGAGAAAACAGAATAAAAAAGGAGAAAAGATTAGAAAACAGGAGAAAACAGTAGAAAAGAGGATAAAACAGGAGAAAAGAGAAGAAAAGAGGAGAAAACAGGTGAAAAGAGGAGAAAACAGGTGAAATAAAGAGAAAGAGGAGAAAGAGGATAAGACAGTAGAAAAGAGGATAAAACAGGAGAAAAGAGGAGAACACAGTTGAAAAGAGTAGAACAGAGGAGAAAACAGGTGAAATGAGGAGAAAGAGGAGAAAGGGGAGAAAAGAGAATAAAAAATGCGAAAAGATTTGAAAACAGGAGAAAAGAGGAGAACACAGGAGAACACAGGAGAAAAGAGGGAAAAAAAGGAGAAAAGAGGAGAAAAGAGAAGAAAAGAGGAGAAAACAGGTGAAAAGCGGAGAAAACAGGTGAAATGAAGAGAAAGAGGAGAAAGAGGATAAAACAGTAGAAAAGAGGATAAAACAGGAGAAAAGAGGAGAACACATGAGAACACAGGAGAAAAGAGGAGAAAACAGAAGAAAAGAGGAAAAAGAGGAGAAACGTAGATAAAAAAGGAGAAAAGAGTACAAAACAGTAGAAAACAGTAGAAAAGAGTACAAAACTGTAGAAAACAGTAGAAAAGAGGAGAAAACAGGAGAAAACAGTGGAAAACATGAGAAATGAGGAGAAAGAGGAGAAAGAGGAGAAAAGAGAATAAAAAAGGAGAAAAGATTAGAAAACAGGAGAAAAGAGGAGAACACAGGAGAAAAGAGGAAAAAAACAGGAGAAAAGAGAAGAAAAGAGGAGAAAACATGTGAAAAGAGGAGAAAACAGGTGATAAGAGGAGAAAACAGGTGAAATGAAGAGAAAGAGGAGAAAGAGGATAAACCAGTAGAAAAGAGGATAAAACAGGAGAAAAGAGGAGAACACAGGAGAACACAGGAGAAAAGAGGAGAAAACAGAAGAAAAGAGGAAAAAGGAGGAGAAAGAGGAGAAAGACGAGAAAAGAGAATAAAAAAGGAGAAAAGATTAGAAAACAGGAGAAAAGAGGAGAACACAGGCGAAAAGAGGAGAACACAGGAGAAAAGAGGAGAAAACAGTAGAAAACAGGAGAAAAGAGGTGAACACAGGAGAAAACAGAAGAAAAGAGGAAAAAGAGGAGAAAACAGAATAAAAAAGGAGAAAAGATTAGAAAACAGGAGAAAACAGTAGAAAAGAGGATAAAACAGGAGAAAAGAGAAGAAAAGAGGAGAAAACAGGTGAAAAGAGGAGAAAACAGGTGAAATAAAGAGAAAGAGGAGAAAGAGGATAGGACAGTAGAAAAGAGGATAAAACAGGAGAAAAGAGGAGAACACAGTTGAAAAGAGAAGAACAGAGGAGAAAACAGGTGAAATGAGGAGAAAGAGGAGAAAGGGGAGAAAAGAGAATAAAAAATGCGAAAAGATTTGAAAACAGGAGAAAAGAGGAGAACACAGGAGAACACAGGAGAAAAGAGGGAAAAAAAGGAGAAAAGAGGAGAAAAGAGAAGAAAAGAGGAGAAAACAGGTGAAAAGCGGAGAAAACAGGTGAAATGAAGAGAAAGAGGAGAAAGAGGATAAAACAGTAGAAAAGAGGATAAAACAGGAGAAAAGAGGAGAACACATGAGAACACAGGAGAAAAGAGGAGAAAACAGAAGAAAAGAGGAAAAAGAGGAGAAACGTAGATAAAAAAGGAGAAAAGAGTACAAAACAGTAGAAAACAGTAGAAAAGAGTACAAAACTGTAGAAAACAGTAGAAAAGAGGAGAAAACAGGAGAAAACAGTGGAAAACATGAGAAATGAGGAGAAAGAGGAGAAAGAGGAGAAAAGAGAATAAAAAAGGAGAAAAGATTAGAAAACAGGAGAAAAGAGGAGAAAAGAGGAGAACACAGGAGAAAAGAGAAAAAAACAGGAGAAAAGAGAAGAAAAGAGAAGAAAAGAGGAGAAAACAGGTGAAAAGAGGAGAAAACAGGTGAAATGAAGAGAAAGAGGAGAAAGAGGATGAAACAGTAGAAAAGAGGATAAAACAGGAGAAAAGAGGAGAACACAGGAGAAAAGAGGAGAAAACAGAAGAAAAGAGGAAAAAGAGGAGAAACGTAGATAAAAAGGAGAAAAGAGTACAAAACAGTAGAAAACAGTAGAAAAGAGTACAAAACAGTAGAAAACAGTAGAAAAGAGGAGAAAACAGGAGAAAACAGTGGAAAACATGAGAAATGAGCAGAAAGAGGAGAAAGAGGAGAAAAGAGAATAAAAAAGGAGAAAAGATTAGAAAACAGGAGAAAACAGTGGAAAAGTGGAGAAAAGAGGAGAAAGAGGAGAAAGAGGAGAAAAGAGAATCAAAAAGGAGAAAAGTTTAGAAAAGAGGAGAAAAGAGGAGAACACAGTTGAAAACAGGAGAAAAGAGGAAAAAGAGGAGAAAAGTGGATAAAAAAGGAGAAAAGAGTACAAAACAGGAGAAAACAGTAGAAAAGAGGAGAAAACAGGAGAAAACAGTGGAAAACATGAGAAAGGAGGAGAAAGAAGAGAAAGACGAGAAAAGAGAATAAAAAAGGAGAAAAGATTAGAAAACAGGAGAAAAGATGAGAACACAGGCGAAAAGAGGAGAAAACAGGAGAAAAGAGGAGAAAACAGTAGAAAACAGGAGAAAAGAGGAGAACACAGGAGAAAAGAGGGAAAAAAAGGAGAAAAGAGGAGAAAAGAGAAGAAAAGAGGAGAAAACAGGTGAAAAGAGGAGAAAACAGGTGAAATGAAGAGAAAGAGGGGAAAGAGGATAAAACAGTAGAAAAGAGGATAAAACAGGAGAAAAGAGGAGAACACAGGAGAACACAGGAGAAAAGAGTAGAAAACAGAAGAAAAGAGGAAAAAGAGGAGAAACGTAGATAAAAAAGGAGAAAAGAGTACAAAACAGCAGAAAACAGGAGAAAAGAGTACAAAACAGTAGAAAAGAGGAGAAAACAGGAGAAAACAATGGAAAACATGAGAAATGAGCAGAAAGAGGAGAAGGAGGAGAAAAGAGAATAAAAAAGGAGAAAAGATTAGAAAACAGGAGAAAACAGTAGAAATGTGGAGAAAACAGGAGAAAGAGGAGAAAGAGGAGAAAAGAGAATCAAAAAGGAGAAAAGTTTAGAAAAAAGGCGAAAAGAGGAGAACACAGTTGAAAACAGGAGAAGAGAGGAGAACACAGGAGAAAACAGAAGAAAAGAGGAAAAAGAGGAGAAAACAGTGGAAAACATGAGAAATGAGGAGAAAGAGGAGAAAGAGGAGAAAAGAGAATAAAAAAGGAGAAAACATTAGAAAACAGGAGAAAAGAGGAGAACACAGGAGAACACAGGAGAAAAGAGCAAAAAAACAGGAGAAAAGAGAAGAAAAGAGAAGAAAAGAGGAGAAAACAGGTGAAAAGAGGAGAAAACAGGTGAAATGAAGAGAAAGAGGAGAAAGAGGATAAAACAGGAGAAAAGAGGAGAACACAGGAGAAAATAGGAGAAAACAGAAGAAAAGAGGAAAAGAGGAGAAACGTAGATAAAAAGGAGAAAAGAGTACAAAACAGTAGAAAACAGTAGAAAAGAGTACAAAACAGTAGAAAACAGTAGAAAAGAGGAGAAAACAGGAGAAAACAGTGGAAAACATGAGAAATGAGCAGAAAGAGGAGAAAGAGGAGAAAAGAGAATAAAAAAGGGGAAAAGATTAGAAAACAGGAGAAAACAGTAGAAAAGTGGAGAAAACAGGAGAAAGAGGAGAAAGAGGAGAAAAGAGAATCAAAAACGAGAAAAGTTTAGAAAAGAGGAGAACACAGTTGAAAAGAGGAGAAAAGAGGAGAAAACAGCAGAAATGAGGAGAAAGAGGAGAAAAGAGAATAAAAAAGGAGAAAAGAGTACAAAACAGTAGAAAACAGTAGAAAAGAGTACAAAACTGTAGAAAAGAGGAGAAAACAGGAGAAAACAGTGGAAAACATGAGAAATGAGGAGAAAGAGGAGAAAGAGGAGAAAAGACAATAAAA
This sequence comes from Chiloscyllium punctatum, assembly GCF_047496795.1. Classification (NCBI taxonomy): domain Eukaryota; kingdom Metazoa; phylum Chordata; class Chondrichthyes; order Orectolobiformes; family Hemiscylliidae; genus Chiloscyllium; species Chiloscyllium punctatum. Next base: position 122,624 of record NW_027310198.1, on the reverse strand, counting down.
AAGGAGAAAAGATTAGAAAACAGGAGAAAACAGTAGAAAAGTGGAGAACACAGGAGAAAGAGGAGAAAGAGGAGAAAAGAGAATCAAAAAGGAGAAAGGTTTAGAAAAGAGGAGAACACAGTTGAAAAGAGGAGAAAAGAGGAGAAAACTGCAGAAATGAGGAGAAAGAGGAGAAAAGAGAATAAAAAAGGAGAAAAGATTAGAAAACAGGAGAAAACAGTAGAAAAGTGGAGAAAACAGGAGAAAGAGGAGAAAGAGGAGAAAAGAGAATCAAAAAGGAGAAAAGTTTAGAAAAGAGGAGAAAAGAGGAGAACACAGTTGTAAACAGGAGAAAAGAGGAAAAAGAGGAGAAAAGTGGATAAAAAAGGAGAAAAGAGTACAAAACAGGAGAAAACAGTAGAAAAGAGGAGAAAACAGGAGAAAACAGTGGAAAACATGAGAAAGGAGGAGAAAGAGGAGAAACACGAGAAAAGAGAATAAAAAAGGAGAAAAGATTAGAAAACAGGAGAAAAGAGGAGAACACAGGCGAAAAGAGGAGAAAACAGGAGAAAAGAGGATAAAACAGGAGAAAAGAGAAGAAAAGAGGAGAAAACAGGTGAAAAGAGGAGAAAACAGGTGAAATGAAGAGAAAGAGGAGAAAGGGGAGAATAGAGAATAAAAAATGAGAAAAGATTTGAAAACAGGAGAAAAGAGGAGAAAAGAGGAGAACACAGGAGAAAATAGGGAAAAAAAAGGAGAAAAGAGAAGAAAAGAGGAGAAAACAGGTGAAAAGAGGAGAAAACAGGTGAAATGAAGAGAAAGAGGGGAAAGAGGATAAAACAGTAGAAAAGAGGATAAAACAGGAGAAAAGAGGAGAACACAGGAGAACACAGGAGAAAAGAGGAGAAAACAGAAGAAAAGAGGAAAAAGAGGAGAAACGTAGATAAAAAAGGAGAAAAGAGTACAAAACAGTAGAAAACAGTAGAAAAGAGTACAAAACTGTAGAAAACAGTAGAAAAGAGGAGAAAACAGGAGAAAACAGTGGAAAACATGAGAAATGAGGAGAAAGAGGAGAAAGAGGAGAAAAGAGAATAAAAAAGGAGAAAAGATTAGAAAACAGGAGAAAAGAGGAGAAAAGAGGAGAACACAGGAGAAAAGAGAAAAAAACAGGAGAAAAGAGAAGAAAAGAGGAGAAAACAGGTGAAAAGAGGAGAAAACAGGTGAAATGAAGAGAAAGAGGAGAAAGAGGATAAAACAGTAGAAAAGAGGATAAAACAGGAGAAAAGAGGAGAACACAGGAGAAAAGAGGAGAAAACAGAAGAAAAGAGGAAAAAGAGGAGAAACGTAGATAAAAAGGAGAAAAGAGTACAAAACAGTAGAAAACAGTAGAAAAGAGTACAAAACAGTAGAAAACAGTAGAAAAGAGGAGAAAACAGGAGAAAACAGTGGAAAACATGAGAAATGAGCAGAAAGAGGAGAAAGAGGAGAAAAGAGAATAAAAAAGGAGAAAAGATTAGAAAACAGGAGAAAACAGTAGAAAAGTGGAGAAAAGAGGAGAAAGAGGAGAAAGAGGAGAAAAGAGAATCAAAAAGGAGAAAAGTTTAGAAAAGAGGAGAAAAGAGGAGAACACAGTTGAAAACAGGAGAAAAGAGGAAAAAGAGGAGAAAAGTGGATAAAAAAGGAGAAAAGAGTACAAAACAGGAGAAAACAGTAGAAAAGAGGAGAAAACAGGAGAAAACAGTGGAAAACATGAGAAAGGAGGAGAAAGAGGAGAAAGACGAGAAAAGAGAATAAAAAAGGAGAAAAGATTAGAAAACAGGAGAAAAGAGGAGAGCACAGGCGAAAAGAGAAGAAAACAGGAGAAAAGAGGAGAAAACAGTAGAAAACAGGAGAAAAGAGGAGAACACAGGAGAAAAGAGGGAAAAAAAGGAGAAAAGAGGAGAAAAGAGAAGAAAAGAGGAGAAAACAGATGAAAAGAGGAGAAAACAGGTGAAATGAAGAGAAAGAGGGGAAAGAGGATAAAACAGTAGAAAAGAGGATAAAACAGGAGAAAACAGGAGAACACAGGAGAACACAGGAGAAAAGAGTAGAAAACAGAAGAAAAGAGGAAAAAGAGGAGAAACGTAGATAAAAAAGGAGAAAAGAGTACAAAACAGCAGAAAACAGGAGAAAAGAGCACAAAACAGTAGAAAACAGTAGAAAAGAGGAGAAAACAGGAGAAAACAATGGAAAACATGAGAAATGAGCAGAAAGAGGAGAAAGAGGAGAAAAGAGAATAAAAAAGGAGAAAAGATTAGAAAACAGGAGAAAACAGTAGAAATGTGGAGAAAACAGGAGAAAGAGGAGAAAGAGGAGAAAAGAGAATCAAAAAGGAGAAAAGTTTAGAAAAAAGGCGAAAAGAGGAGAACACAGTTGAAAACAGGAGAAAAGAGGAGAACACAGGAGAAAACAGAAGAAAAGAGGAAAAAGAGGAGAAAACAGTGGAAAACATGAGAAATGAGGAGAAAGAGGAGAAAGAGGAGAAAAGAGAATAAAAAAGGAGAAAAGATTAGAAAACAGGAGAAAACAGTAGAAATGTGGAGAAAACAGGAGAAAGAGGAGAAAAGAGAATCAAAAAGGAGAAAAGTTTAGAAAAAAGGCGAAAAGAGGAGAACACAGTTGAAAACAGGAGAAAAGAGGAGAACACAGGAGAAAACAGAAGAAAAGAGGAAAAAGAGGAGAAAACAGTGGAAAACATGAGAAATGAGGAGAAAGAGGAGAAAGAGGAGAAAAGAGAATAAAAAAGGAGAAAAGATTAGAAAACAGGAGAAAAGAGGAGAAAAGAGGAGAACACAAGAGAAAAGAGGAAAAAAACAGGAGAAAAGAGAAGAAAAGAGAAGAAAAGAGGAGAAAACAGGTGAAAAGAGGAGAAAACAGGTGAAATGAAGAGAAAGAGGAGAAAGAGGATAAAACAGTAGAAAAGAGGATAAAACAGGAGAAAAGAGGAGAACACAGGAGAAAATAGGAGAAAACAGAAGAAAAGAGGAAAAGAGGAGAAACGCAGATAAAAAGGAGAAAAGAGTACAAAACAGTAGAAAACAGTAGAAAAGAGTACAAAACAGTAGAAAACAGTAGAAAAGAGGAGAAAACAGGAGAAAACAGTGGAAAACATGAGAAATGAGCAGAAAGAGGAGAAAGAGGAGAAAAGAGAATAAAAAAGGAGAAAAGATTAGAAAACAGGAGAAAACAGTAGAAAAGTGGAGAAAACAGGAGGAAGAGGAGAAAGAGGAGAAAAGAGAATCAAAAAGGAGAAAAGTTTAGAAAAGAGGAGAACACAGTTGAAAAGAGGAGAAAAGAGGAGAAAACAGCAGAAATGAGGAGAAAGAGGAGAAAAGAGAATAAAAAAGGAGAAAAGAGTACAAAACAGTAGAAAACAGTAGAAAAGAGTACAAAACTGTAGAAAAGAGGAGAAAACAGGAGAAAACAGTGGAAAACATGAGAAATGAGGAGAAAGAGGAGAAAGAGGAGAAAAGACAATAAAAAAGGAGAAAAGATTAGAAAACAGGAGAAAACAGTAGAAAAGTGGAGAACACAGGAGAAAGAGGAGAAAGAGGAGAAAAGAGAATCAAAAATGAGAAATGTTTAGAAAAGAGGAGAACACAGTTGAAAAGAGGAGAAAAGAGGAGAAAACAGCAGAAATGAGGAGAAAGAGGAGAAAAGAGAAAAAAAAGGAGAAAAGATTAGATAACAGGAGAAAACAGTAGAAAAGTGGAGAAAACAGGAGAAAGAGGAGAAAAGAGAATCAAAAAGGAGAAAAGTTTAGAAAAGAGGAGAAAAGAGGAGAACACAGTTGTAAACAGGAGAAAAGAGGAAAAAGAGGAGAAAACAGGTGAAATGAAGAGAAAGAGGGGAAAGAGGATAAAACAGGAGAAAAGAGGATAAAACAGGAGAAAAGAGGAGAACACAGGAGAAAACAGAAGAAAAGAGGAAAAAGAGGAGTAAAGTAGACAAAAAAGGAGAAAAGACTACAAAACAATAGAAAACAGTAGAAAAGAGTACAAAACAGTAGAAAACAGTAGAAAAGAGGAGACAACAGGAGAAAACAGTGGAAAACATGAGAAATGAGCAGAAAGAGGAGAAAGAGGAGAAAAGACAATAAAAAAGGAGAAAAGATTAGAAAACAGGAGAAAACAGTAGAAAAGTGGAGAAAACTGGAGAAAGAGGAGAAAGAGGAGAAAAGAGAATCAAAAAGGAGAAAAGTTTAGAAAAGAGGAGAAAAGAGGAGAACACAGTTGAAAACAGGAGAAAAGAGGAGAACACAGGAGAAAACAGAAGAAAAGAGGAAAAAGTGGAGAAAAGTAGATAAAAAAGGAGAAAAGAGTACAAAACAGTAGAAAACAGTAGAAAAGAGTATAAAACAGTAGAAAACAGTAGAAAAGAGGAGAAAACAGGAGAAAACAGTGGAAAACATGAGAAATGAGGAGAAAGAGGAGAAAGAGGAGAAAAGAGAATAAAAAAGGAGAAAAGATTAGAAAACAGGAGAAAAGAGGAGAACACAGGAGAAAAGAGGAAAAAAACAGGAGAAAAGAGAAGAAAAGAGGAGAAAACATGTGAAAAGAGGAGAAAACAGGTGATAAGAGGAGAAAACAGGTGAAATGAAGAGAAAGAGGAGAAAGAGGATAAAACAGTAGAAAAGAGGATAAAACAGGAGAAAAGAGGAGAACACAGGAGAACACAGGAGAAAAGAGGAGAAAACAGAAGAAAAGAGGAAAAAGGAGGAGAAAGAGGAGAAAGACGAGAAAAGAGAATAAAAAAGGAGAAAAGATTAGAAAACAGGAGAAAAGAGGAGAACACAGGCGAAAAGAGGAGAACACAGGAGAAAAGAGGAGAAAACAGTAGAAAACAGGAGAAAAGAGGTGAACACAGGAGAAAACAGAAGAAAAGAGGAAAAAGAGGAGAAAACAGAATAAAAAAGGAGAAAAGATTAGAAAACAGGAGAAAACAGTAGAAAAGAGGATAAAACAGGAGAAAAGAGAAGAAAAGAGGAGAAAACAGGTGAAAAGAGGAGAAAACAGGTGAAATAAAGAGAAAGAGGAGAAAGAGGATAAGACAGTAGAAAAGAGGATAAAACAGGAGAAAAGAGGAGAACACAGTTGAAAAGAGTAGAACAGAGGAGAAAACAGGTGAAATGAGGAGAAAGAGGAGAAAGGGGAGAAAAGAGAATAAAAAATGCGAAAAGATTTGAAAACAGGAGAAAAGAGGAGAACACAGGAGAACACAGGAGAAAAGAGGGAAAAAAAGGAGAAAAGAGGAGAAAAGAGAAGAAAAGAGGAGAAAACAGGTGAAAAGTGGAAAAAACAGGTGAAATGAAGAGAAAGAGGGGAAGAGGATAAAACAGTAGAAAAGAGGATAAAACAGGAGAAAAGAGGAGAACACAGGAGAACACAGGAGAAAACAGAAGAAAAGAGGAAAAAGAGGAGAAACGTAGATAAAAAAGGAGAAAACAGTACAAAACAGTAGAAAACAGTAGAAAAGCGGAGAAAACAGGAGAAAATAGTGGAAAACATGAAAAATGAGCAGAAAGAGGAGAAAGAGGAGAAAAGAGAATAAAAAAGGAGAAAAGATTAGAAAACAGGAGAAAACAGTAGAAAAGTGGAGAAAACAGGAGAAAGAGGAGTAAAGAGAATCAAAAAGGAGAAAAGTTTAGAAAAGAGGAGAAAAGAGGAGAACACAGTTGAAAACAGGAGAAAAGAGGAGAACACAGGAGAAAACAGAAGAAAAGAGGAAAAAGAGGAGAAAAGTAGATAAAAAAGGAGAAAAGAGTACAAAACAGGAGAAAACAGTAGAAAAGAGGAGAAAAGAGGAGAAAACAGTGGAAAACATGAGAAAGGAGGAGAAAGAAGAGAAAGAGGAGAAAAGAGAATAAAAAAGTAGAAAAGATTAGAAAACAGGAGAAAAGAGGAGAACACAGGCGAAAAGAGGAGAACACAGGAGAAAAGAGGAGAAGAGAGTAGAAAACAGGAGAAAAGAGGAGAACACAGGAGAAAACAGAAGAAAAGAGGAAAAAGAGGAGAAAACAGAATAAAAAAGGAGAAAAGATTAGAAAACAGGAGAAAACAGTAGAAAAGACGATAAAACAGGAGAAAAGAGAAGAAAAGAGGAGAAAACAGGTGAAAAGAGGAGAAAACAGGTGAAATAAAGAGAAAGAGGAGAAAGAGGATAAGACAGTAGAAAAGAGGATAAAACAGGAGAAAAGAGAAGAAAAGAGGAGAAAACAGGTGAAATAAAGAGAAAGAGGAGAAAGAGGATAAGACAGTAGAAAAGAGGATAAAACAGGAGAAAAGAGGAGAACACAGTTGAAAAGAGTAGAAAAGAGGAGAAAACAGGTGAAATGAAGAGAAAGAGGAGAAAGGGGAGAAAAGAGAATAATAAATGAGAAAAGATTTGAAAACAGGAGAAAAGAGGAGAACACAGGAGAACACAGGAGAAAAGAGGGAAAAAAGGAGAAAAGAGGAGAAAAGAGAAGAAAAGAGGAGAAAACAGGTGAAAAGAGGAGAAAACAGGTGAAATGAAGAGAAAGAGGGGAAAGAGGAAAAAACAGTAGAAAAGAGGATAAAACAGGAGAAAAGAGGAGAACACAGGAGAAAGAGGAGAAAAGAGAATCAAAAAGGAGAAAAGTTTAGAAAAGAGGAGAACACAGTTGAAAAGAGGAGAAAAGAGGAAAAAGAGGAGAAACGTAGATAAAAAGGAGAAAAGAGTACAAAACAGTAGAAAACAGTAGACAAGAGTACAAAACAGTAGAAAACAGTAGAAAAGAGGAGAAAACAGGAGAAAACAGTGGAAAACATGAGAAATGAGCAGAAAGAGGAGAAAGAGGAGAAAAGAGAATAAAAAAGGAGAAAAGTTTAGAAAAGAGGAGAAAAGAGGAGAACACAGTTGAAAACAGGAGAAAAGAGGAAAAAGAGGAGAAAAGTGGATAAAAAAGGAGAAAAGAGTACAAAACAGGAGAAAACAGTAGAAAAGAGGAGAAAACAGGAGAAAACAGTGGAAAACATGAGAAATGAGCAGAAAGAGGAGAAAGAGGAGAAAAGAGAATAAAAATGGAGAAAAGATTAGAAAACAGGAGAAAACAGTAGAAAAGTGGAGAAAACAGGAGAAAGAGGTGAAAGAGGAGAAAAGAGAATCAAAAAGGAGAAAAGTTTAGAAAAGAGGAGAACACAGTTGAAAAGAGGAGAAAAGAGGAGAAAACAGCAGAAATGAGGAGAAAGAGGAGAAAAGAGAATAAAAAAGGAGAAAAGAGTACAAAACAGTAGAAAACAGTAGAAAAGAGTACAAAACTGTAGAAAAGAGGAGAAAACAGGAGAAAACAGTGGAAAACATGAGAAATGAGGAGAAAGAGGAGAAAGAGGAGAAAAGACAATAAAAAAGGAGAAAAGATTAGAAAACAGGAGAAAACAGTAGAAAAGTGGAGAACACAGGAGAAAGAGGAGAAAGAGGAGAAAAGAGAATCAAAAATGAGAAATGTTTAGAAAAGAGGAGAACACAGTTGAAAAGAGGAGAAAAGAGGAGAAAACAGCAGAAATGAGGAGAAAGAGGAGAAAAGAGAAAAAAAAGGAGAAAAGATTAGATAACAGGAGAAAACAGTAGAAAAGTGGAGAAAACAGGAGAAAGAGGAGAAAGAGGAGAAAAGAGAATCAAAAAGGAGAAAAGTTTAGAAAAGAGGAGAAAAGAGGAGAACACAGTTGTAAACAGGAGAAAAGAGGAAAAAGAGGAGAAAAGTGGATAAAAAAGGAGAAAAGAGTACAAAACAGGAGAAAACAGTAGAAAAGAGTAGAAAACAGGAGAAAACAGTGGAAAACATGAGAAAGGAGGAGAAAGAGGAGAAAGAGGAGAAAAGAGAATAAAAAAGGAGAAAAGATTAGAAAACAGGAGAAAAGAGGAGAAAAGTAGATAAAAAAGGAGAAAAGAGTACAAAACAGTAGAAAACAGTAGAAAAGAGTATAAAACAGTAGAAAACAGTAGAAAAGAGGAGAAAACAGGAGAAAACAGTGGAAAACATGAGAAATGAGGAGAAAGAGGAGAAAAGAGAATAAAAAAGGAGAAAAGATTAGAAAACAGGAGAAAAGAGGAGAACACAGGAGAAAAGAGGAAAAAAACAGGAGAAAAGAGAAGAAAAGAGGAGAAAACATGTGAAAAGAGGAGAAAACAGGTGATAAGAGGAGAAAACAGGTGAAATGAAGAGAAAGAGGAGAAAGAGGATAAAACAGTAGAAAAGAGGATAAAACAGGAGAAAAGAGGAGAACACAGGAGAACACAGGAGAAAAGAGGAGAAAACAGAAGAAAAGAGGAAAAAGGAGGAGAAAGAGGAGAAAGACGAGAAAAGAGAATAAAAAAGGAGAAAAGATTAGAAAACAGGAGAAAAGAGGAGAACACAGGCGAAAAGAGGAGAACACAGGAGAAAAGGGGAGAAAACAGTAGAAAACAGGAGAAAAGAGGTGAACACAGGAGAAAACAGAAGAAAAGAGGAAAAAGAGGAGAAAACAGAATAAAAAAGGAGAAAAGATTAGAAAACAGGAGAAAACAGTAGAAAAGAGGATAAAACAGGAGAAAAGAGAAGAAAAGAGGAGAAAACAGGTGAAAAGAGGAGAAAACAGGTGAAATAAAGAGAAAGAGGAGAAAGAGGATAAGACAGTAGAAAAGAGGATAAAACAGGAGAAAAGAGGAGAACACAGTTGAAAAGAGTAGAACAGAGGAGAAAACAGGTGAAATGAGGAGAAAGAGGAGAAAGGGGAGAAAAGAGAATAAAAAATGCGAAAAGATTTGAAAACAGGAGAAAAGAGGAGAACACAGGAGAACACAGGAGAAAAGAGGGAAAAAAAGGAGAAAAGAGGAGAAAAGAGAAGAAAAGAGGAGAAAACAGGTGAAAAGTGGAGAAAACAGGTGAAATGAAGAGAAAGAGGGGAAGAGGATAAAACAGTAGAAAAGAGGATAAAACAGGAGAAAAGAGGAGAACACAGGAGAACACAGGAGAAAAGAGGAGAAAACAGAAGAAAAGAGGAAAAAGAGGAGAAACGTAGATAAAAAAGGAGAAAACAGTACAAAACAGTAGAAAACAGTAGAAAAGCGGAGAAAACAGGAGAAAATAGTGGAAAACATGAAAAATGAGCAGAAAGAGGAGAAAGAGGAGAAAAGAGAATAAAAAAGGAGAAAAGATTAGAAAACAGGAGAAAACAGTAGAAAAGTGGAGAAAACAGGAGAAAGAGGAGTAAAGAGAATCAAAAAGGAGAAAAGTTTAGAAAAGAGGAGAAAAGAGGAGAACACAGTTGAAAACAGGAGAAAAGAGGAGAACACAGGAGAAAACAGAAGAAAAGAGGAAAAAGAGGAGAAAAGTAGATAAAAAAGGAGAAAAGAGTACAAAACAGGAGAAAACAGTAGAAAAGAGGAGAAAAGAGGAGAAAACAGTGGAAAACATGAGAAAGGAGGAGAAAGAAGAGAAAGAGGAGAAAAGAGAATAAAAAAGTAGAAAAGATTAGAAAACAGGAGAAAAGAGGAGAACACAGGCGAAAAGAGGAGAACACAGGAGAAAAGAGGAGAAGAGAGTAGAAAACAGGAGAAAAGAGGAGAACACAGGAGAAAACAGAAGAAAAGAGGAAAAAGAGGAGAAAAGTAGATAAAAAAGGAGAAAAGAGTACAAAACAGGAGAAAACAGTAGAAAAGAGGAGAAAAGAGGAGAAAACAGTGGAAAACATGAGAAAGGAGGAGAAAGAAGAGAAAGAGGAGAAAAGAGAATAAAAAAGGAGAAAAGATTAGAAAACAGGAGAAAAGAGGAGAACACAGGCGAAAAGAGGAGAACACAGGAGAAAAGAGGAGAAGAGAGTAGAAAACAGGAGAAAAGAGGAGAACACAGGAGAAAACAGAAGAAAAGAGGAAAAAGAGGACAAAACAGAATAAAAAAGGAGAAAAGATTAGAAAACAGGAGAAAACAGTAGAAAAGACGATAAAACAGGAGAAAAGAGAAGAAAAGAGGAGAAAACAGGTGAAAAGAGGAGAAAACAGGTGAAATAAAGAGAAAGAGGAGAAAGAGGATAAGACAGTAGAAAAGAGGATAAAACAGGAGAAAAGAGAAGAAAAGAGGAGAAAACAGGTGAAAAGAGGAGAAAACAGGTGAAATAAAGAGAAAGAGGAGAAAGAGGATAAGACAGTAGAAAAGAGGATAAAACAGGAGAAAAGAGGAGAACACAGTTGAAAAGAGTAGAAAAGAGGAGAAAACAGGTGAAATGAAGAGAAAGAGGAGAAAGGGGAGAAAAGAGAATAATAAATGAGAAAAGATTTGAAAACAGGAGAAAAGAGGAGAACACAGGAGAACACAGGAGAAAAGAGGGAAAAAAGGAGAAAAGAGGAGAAAAGAGAAGAAAAGAGGAGAAAACAGGTGAAAAGAGGAGAAAACAGGTGAAATGAAGAGAAAGAGGGGAAAGAGGAAAAAACAGTAGAAAAGAGGATAAAACAGGAGAAAAGAGGAGAACACAGGAGAACACAGGAGAAAAGAGGAGAAAACAGAAGAAAAGAGGAAAAAGAGGAGAAACGTAGATAAAAAGGAGAAAACAGTACAAAACAGTAGAAAACAGTAGAAAAGTGTACAAAACAGTAGAAAACAGTAGAAAAGAGGAGAAAACAGGAGAAAATAGTGGAAAACATGAGAAATGAGCAGAAAGAGGAGAAAGAGGAGAAAAGAGAATAAAAAAGGAGAAAAGATTAGAAAACAGGAGAAAACAGTAGAAAAGTGGAGAAAACAGGAGAAAGAGGAGAAAAGAGAATCAAAAAGGAGAAAAGTTTAGAAAAGAGGAGAAAAGAGGAGAACACAGTTGAAAACAGGAGAAAAGAGGAGAACACAGGAGAAAACAGAAGAAAAGAGGAAAAAGAGGAGAAAAGTAGATAAAAAAGGAGAAAAGAGTACAAAACAGGAGAAAACAGTAGAAAACAGGAGAAAAGAGAACACAGGAGTAATCAGAAGAAAAGAGAAAAACAGGAGAAAACAGAATAAAAAAGGAGAAAAGATTAGAAAACAGGAGAAAACAGTAGAAAAGAGGATAAAACAGGAGAAAAGAGAAGAAAAGAGGAGAAAACAGGTGAAAAGAGGAGAAAACAGGTGAAATAAAGAGAAAGAGGAGAAAGAGGATAAGACAGTAGAAAAGAGGATAAAACAGGAGAAAAGAGGAGAACACAGTTGAAAAGAGTAGAAAAGAGGAGAAAACAGGAGAAAAGAGGAGAAAAAGCAGAAATGAGGAGAAAGAGGAGAAAACAGAATAAAAAAGGAGAAAAGATTAGAAAACAGGAGAAAAGAGTGGAAAAGAGGATAAACGAGGAGAAAAGAACAGAAAGGTAGAGAAACCCAGGAGACGAGAGGAGGAAAGAGGAGAAAGAGGATAAAACAGTAGAAAAGAGGATAAAACAGGAGAAAAGAGGAGAGCACAGGAGAACACAGGAGAAAAGAGGAGAAAACAGAAGAAAAGAGGAAAAACAGGAGAAAAGAGAAGAAAAGAGAAGAAAAGAGGAGAAAACAGGTGAAAAGAGTAGAAAACAGGTGAAATGAAGAGAAAGAGAGGAAAGAGGATAAAACAGGAGAAAAGAGGAGAAAACAGAAGAAAAGAGGAAAAAGAGGAGAAACGTAGATAAAAAAGGAGAAAAGAGTACAAAAAAGCACAAAACAGGAGAAAAGAGTACAAAACAGTAGAAAACAGGAGAAAAGAGGAGAAAACAGGAGAAAACAATGGAAAACATGAGAAATGAGCAGAAAGAGGAGAAAGAGGAGAAAAGAGAATAAAAAAGGAGAAAAGATTAGAAAACAGGAGAAAACAGTAGAAAAGTTGAGAAAACAGGAGAAAGAGGAGAAAGAGGAGAAAAGAGAATCAAAAAGGAGATAAGTTTAGAAAAAAGGCGAAAAGAGGAGAACACAGTTGAAAACAGGAGAAAAGAGGAGAACACAGGAGAAAACAGAAGAAAAGAGGAAAAAGAGGAGAAAAGTAGTTAAAAAAGGAGAAAAGAGTACAAAACAGTAGAAAACAGTAGAAAAGAGTACAAAACAGTAGAAAACAGTAGAAAAGAGGAGAAAACAGGAGAAAACAGTGGAAAACATGAGAAATGAGGAGAAAGAGGAGAAAAGAGAATAAAAAAGGAGAAAAGATTAGAAAACAGGAGAAAAGAGGAGAAAAGAGGAGAACACAGGAGAAAAGAGGAAAAAATCAGGAGAAAAGAGGAGAAAACAGGTGAAAAGCGGAGAAAACAGGTGAAATGAAGAGAAAGAGGAGAAAGAGGATAAAACAGTAGAAAAGAGGATAAAACAGGAGAAAAGAGGAGAACACATGAGAACACAGGAGAAAAGAGGAGAAAACAGAAGAAAAGAGGAAAAAGAGGAGAAACGTAGATAAAAAAGGAGAAAAGAGTACAAAACAGTAGAAAACAGTAGAAAAGAGTACAAAACTGTAGAAAACAGTAGAAAAGAGGAGAAAACAGGAGAAAACAGTGGAAAACATGAGAAATGAGGAGAAAGAGGAGAAAGAGGAGAAAAGAGAATAAAAAAGGAGAAAAGATTAGAAAACAGGAGAAAAGAGGAGAAAAGAGGAGAACACAGGAGAAAAGAGAAAAAAAACAGGAGAAAAGAGAAGAAAAGAGAAGAAAAGAGAAAGAAAACAGGTGAAAAGAGGAGAAAACAGGTGAAATGAAGAGAAAGAGGAGAAAGAGGATGAAACAGTAGAAAAGAGGATAAAACAGGAGAAAAGAGGAGAACACAGGAGAAAAGAGGAGAAAACAGAAGAAAAGAGGAAAAAGAGGAGAAAAGTGGATAAAAAAGGAGAAAAGAGTACAAAACAGTAGAAAACAGTAGAAAAGAGGAGAAAACAGGAGAAAACAGTGGAAAACATGAGAAATGAGCAGAAAGAGGAGAAAGAGGAGAAAAGAGAATAAAAAAGGAGAAAAGATTAGAAAACAGGAGAAAACAGTGGAAAAGTGGAGAAAAGAGGAGAAAGAGGAGAAAGAGGAGAAAAGAGAATCAAAAAGGAGAAAAGTTTAGAAAAGAGGAGAAAAGAGGAGAACACAGTTGAAAACAGGAGAAAAGAGGAAAAAGAGGAGAAAAGTGGATAAAAAAGGAGAAAAGAGTACAAAACAGGAGAAAACAGTAGAAAAGAGGAGAAAACAAGAGAAAACAGTGGAAAACATGAGAAAGGAGGAGAAAGAGGAGAAAGACGAGAAAAGAGAATAAAAAAGGAGAAAAGATTAGAAAACAGGAGAAAAGATGAGAACACAGGCGAAAAGAGGAGAAAACAGGAGAAAAGAGGAGAAAACAGTAGAAAACAGGAGAAAAGAGGAGAACACAGGAGAAAAGAGGGGGAAAAAAGGAGAAAAGAGGAGAAAAGAGAAGAAAAGAGGAGAAAACAGGTGAAAAGAGGAGAAAACAGGTGAAATGAAGAGAAAGAGGGGAAAGGGGAGAATAGAGAATAGAAAATGAGAAAAGATTTGAAAACAGGAGAAAAGAGGAGAAAAGAGGAGAAAACAGGAGAAAGAGGAGTAAAGAGAATCAAAAAGGAGAAAAGTTTAGAAAAGAGGAGAAAAGAGGAGAACACAGTTGAAAACAGGAGAAAAGAGGAGAACACAGGAGAAAACAGAAGAAAAGAGGAAAAAGAGGAGAAAAGTAGATAAAAAAGGAGAAAAGAGTACAAAACAGGAGAAAACAGTAGAAAAGAGGAGAAAAGAGGAGAAAACAGTGGAAAACATGAGAAAGGAGGAGAAAGAAGAGAAAGAGGAGAAAAGAGAATAAAAAAGGAGAAAAGATTAGAAAACAGGAGAAAAGAGGAGAACACAGGCGAAAAGAGGAGAACACAGGAGAAAAGAGGAGAAGAGAGTAGAAAACAGGAGAAAAGAGGAGAACACAGGAGAAAACAGAAGAAAAGAGGAAAAAGAGGACAAAACAGAATAAAAAAGGAGAAAAGATTAGAAAACAGGAGAAAACAGTAGAAAAGACGATAAAACAGGAGAAAAGAGAAGAAAAGAGGAGAAAACAGGTGAAAAGAGGAGAAAACAGGTGAAATAAAGAGAAAGAGGAGAAAGAGGATAAGACAGTAGAAAAGAGGATAAAACAGGAGAAAAGAGAAGAAAAGAGGAGAAAACAGGTGAAAAGAGGAGAAAACAGGTGAAATAAAGAGAAAGAGGAGAAAGAGGATAAGACAGTAGAAAAGAGGATAAAACAGGAGAAAAGAGGAGAACACAGTTGAAAAGAGTAGAAAAGAGGAGAAAACAGGTGAAATGAAGAGAAAGAGGAGAAAGGGGAGAAAAGAGAATAATAAATGAGAAAAGATTTGAAAACAGGAGAAAAGAGGAGAACACAGGAGAACACAGGAGAAAAGAGGGAAAAAAGGAGAAAAGAGGAGAAAAGAGAAGAAAAGAGGAGAAAACAGGTGAAAAGAGGAGAAAACAGGTGAAATGAAGAGAAAGAGGGGAAAGAGGAAAAAACAGTAGAAAAGAGGATAAAACAGGAGAAAAGAGTAGAACACAGGAGAACACAGGAGAAAAGAGGAGAAAACAGAAGAAAAGAGGAAAAAGAGGAGAAACGTAGATAAAAGGAGAAAACAGTACAAAACAGTAGAAAACAGTAGAAAAGTGTACAAAACAGTAGAAAACAGTAGAAAAGAGGAGAAAACAGGAGAAAATAGTGGAAAACATGAGAAATGAGCAGAAAGAGGAGAAAGAGGAGAAAAGAGAATAAAAAAGGAGAAAAGATTAGAAAACAGGAGAAAACAGTAGAAAAGTGGAGAAAACAGGAGAAAGAGGAGAAAAGAGAATCAAAAAGGAGAAAAGTTTAGAAAAGAGGAGAAAAGAGGAGAACACAGTTGAAAACAGGAGAAAAGAGGAGAACACAGGAGAAAACAGAAGAAAAGAGGAAAAAGAGGAGAAAAGTAGATAAAAAAGGAGAAAAGAGTACAAAACAGGAGAAAACAGTAGAAAACAGGAGAAAAGAGAACACAGGAGTAATCAGAAGAAAAGAGAAAAACAGGAGAAAACAGAATAAAAAAGGAGAAAAGATTAGAAAACAGGAGAAAACAGTAGAAAAGAGGATAAAACAGGAGAAAAGAGAAGAAAAGAGGAGAAACAGGTGAAAAGAGGAGAAAACAGGTGAAATAAAGAGAAAGAGGAGAAAGAGGATAAGACAGTAGAAAAGAGGATAAAACAGGAGAAAGAGGAGAACACAGTTGAAAAGAGTAGAAAAGAGGAGAAAACAGGAGAAAAGAGGAGAAAAAGCAGAAATGAGGAGAAAGAGGAGAAAACAGAATAAAAAAGGAGAAAAGATTAGAAAACAGGAGAAAAGAGTGGAAAAGAGGATAAACGAGGAGAAAAGAACAGAAAGGTAGAGAAACCCAGGAGACGAGAGGAGGAAAGAGGAGAAAGAGGATAAAACAGTAGAAAAGAGGATAAAACAGGAGAAAAGAGGAGAGCACAGGAGAACACAGGAGAAAAGAGGAGAAAACAGAAGAAAAGAGGAAAAACAGGAGAAAAGAGAAGAAAAGAGAAGAAAAGAGGAGAAAACAGGTGAAAAGAGTAGAAAACAGGTGAAATGAAGAGAAAGAGAGGAAAGAGGATAAAACAGGAGAAAAGAGGAGAAAACAGAAGAAAAGAGGAAAAAGAGGAGAAACGTAGATAAAAAAGGAGAAAAGAGTACAAAAAAGCACAAAACAGGAGAAAAGAGTACAAAACAGTAGAAAACAGGAGAAAAGAGGAGAAAACAGGAGAAAACAATGGAAAACATGAGAAATGAGCAGAAAGAGGAGAAAGAGGAGAAAAGAGAATAAAAAAGGAGAAAAGATTAGAAAACAGGAGAAAACAGTAGAAAAGTTGAGAAAACAGGAGAAAGAGGAGAAAGAGGAGAAAAGAGAATCAAAAAGGAGATAAGTTTAGAAAAAAGGCGAAAAGAGGAGAACACAGTTGAAAACAGGAGAAAAGAGGAGAACACAGGAGAAAACAGAAGAAAAGAGGAAAAAGAGGAGAAAAGTAGTTAAAAAAGGAGAAAAGAGTACAAAACAGTAGAAAACAGTAGAAAAGAGTACAAAACAATAGAAAACAGTAGAAAAGAGGAGAAAACAGGAGAAAACAGTGGAAAACATGAGAAATGAGGAGAAAGAGGAGAAAAGAGAATAAAAAAGGAGAAAAGATTAGAAAACAGGAGAAAAGAGGAGAAAAGAGGAGAACACAGGAGAAAAGAGGAAAAAATCAGGAGAAAAGAGAAGAAAAGAGAAGAAAAGAGGAGAAAACAGGTGAAAAGCGGAGAAAACAGGTGAAATGAAGAGAAAGAGGAGAAAGAGGATAAAACAGTAGAAAAGAGGATAAAACAGGAGAAAAGAGGAGAACACATGAGAACACAGGAGAAAAGAGGAGAAAACAGAAGAAAAGAGGAAAAAGAGGAGAAACGTAGATAAAAAAGGAGAAAAGAGTACAAAACAGTAGAAAACAGTAGAAAAGAGTACAAAACTGTAGAAAACAGTAGAAAAGAGGAGAAAACAGGAGAAAACAGTGGAAAACATGAGAAATGAGGAGAAAGAGGAGAAAGAGGAGAAAAGAGAATAAAAAAGGAGAAAAGATTAGAAAACAGGAGAAAAGAGGAGAAAAGAGGAGAACACAGGAGAAAAGAGAAAAAAAACAGGAGAAAAGAGAAGAAAAGAGAAGAAAAGAGGAGAAAACAGGTGAAAAGAGGAGAAAACAGGTGAAATGAAGAGAAAGAGGAGAAAGAGGATGAAACAGTAGAAAAGAGGATAAAACAGGAGAAAAGAGGAGAACACAGGAGAAAAGAGGAGAAAACAGAAGAAAAGAGGAAAAAGAGGAGAAAAGTGGATAAAAAAGGAGAAAAGAGTACAAAACAGTAGAAAACAGTAGAAAAGAGGAGAAAACAGGAGAAAACAGTGGAAAACATGAGAAATGAGCAGAAAGAGGAGAAAGAGGAGAAAAGAGAATAAAAAAGGAGAAAAGATTAGAAAACAGGAGAAAACAGTGGAAAAGTGGAGAAAAGAGGAGAAAGAGGAGAAAGAGGAGAAAAGAGAATCAAAAAGGAGAAAAGTTTAGAAAAGAGGAGAAAAGAGGAGAACACAGTTGAAAACAGGAGAAAAGAGGAAAAAGAGGAGAAAAGTGGATAAAAAAGGAGAAAAGAGTACAAAACAGGAGAAAACAGTAGAAAAGAGGAGAAAACAAGAGAAAACAGTGGAAAACATGAGAAAGGAGGAGAAGGAGGAGAAAGACGAGAAAAGAGAATAAAAAAGGAGAAAAGATTAGAAAACAGGAGAAAAGATGAGAACACAGGCGAAAAGAGGAGAAAACAGGAGAAAAGAGGAGAAAACAGTAGAAAACAGGAGAAAAGAGGAGAACACAGGAGAAAAGAGGGGGAAAAAAGGAGAAAAGAGGAGAAAAGAGAAGAAAAGAGGAGAAAACAGGTGAAAAGAGGAGAAAACAGGTGAAATGAAGAGAAAGAGGGGAAAGGGGAGAATAGAGAATAGAAAATGAGAAAAGATTTGAAAACAGGAGAAAAGAGGAGAAAAGAGGAGAACACAGGAGAAAAGAGGGGGAAAAAAGGAGAAAAGAGGAGAAAAGAGAAGAAACGAGGAGAAAACAGGTGAAAAGAGGAGAAAACAGGTGAAATGAAGAGAAAGAGGGGAAAGAGGATAAAACAGTAGAAAAGAGGATAAAACAGGAGAACACAGGAGAACACAGGAGGAAAGAGGAGAAAACAGAAGAAAAGAGGAAAAAGAGGAGAAACGTAGATAAAAAAGGAGAAAACAGTACAAAACAGTAGAAAACAGTAGAAAAGTGTACAAAACAGTAGAAAACAGTAGAAAAGAGGAGAAAACAGGAGAAAATAGTGGAAAACATGAGAAATGAGCAGAAAGAGGAGAAAGAGGGGAAAAGAGAATAAAAAAGGAGAAAAGATTAGAAAACAGGAGAAAACAGTAGAAAAGTGGAGAAAACAGGAGAAAGAGGAGAAAAGAGAATCAAAAAGGAGAAAAGTTTAGAAAAGAGGAGAAAAGAGGAGAACACAGTTGAAAACAGGAGAAAAGAGGAGAACGCAGGAGAAAACAGAAGAAAAGAGGAAAAAGAGGAGAAAAGTAGATAAAAAAGGAGAAAAGAGTACAAAACAGGAGAAAACAGTAGAAAAGAGGAGAAAACAGGAGAAAACAGTGGAAAACATGAGAAAGGAGGAGAAAGAAGAGAAAGACGAGAAAAGAGAATAAAAAAGGAGAAAAGATTAGAAAACAGGAGAAAAGAGGAGAACACAGGCGAAAAGTGGAGAACACAGGAGAAAAGAGGAGAAAACAGTAGAAAACAGGAGAAAAGAGGAGAACACAGGAGAAATCAGAAGAAAAGAGGAAAAACAGGAGAAAACAGAATAAAAAAGGAGAAAAGATTAGAAAACAGGAGAAAACAGTAGAAAAGAGGATAAAACAGGAGAAAAGAGAAGAAAAGAGGAGAAAACAGGTGAAAAGAGGAGAAAACAGGTGAAATAAAGAGAAAGAGGAGAAAGAGGATAAGACAGTAGAAAAGAGGATAAAACAGGAGAAAAGAGGAGAACACAGTTGAAAAGAGTAGAAAAGAGGAGAAAACAGGAGAAAAGAGGAGAAAAAGCAGAAATGAGGAGAAAGAGGAGAAAACAGAATAAAAAAGGAGAAAAGATTAGAAAACAGGAGAAAAGAGTGGAAAAGAGGATAAACGAGGAGAAAAGAACAGAAAGGTAGAGAAACCCAGGAGACGAGAGGAGGAAAGAGGAGAAAGAGGATAAAACAGTAGAAAAGAGGATAAAACAGGAGAAAAGAGGAGAGCACAGGAGAACACAGGAGAAAAGAGGAGAAAACAGAAGAAAAGAGGAAAAACAGGAGAAAAGAGAAGAAAAGAGAAGAAAAGAGGAGAAAACAGGTGAAAAGAGTAGAAAACAGGTGAAATGAAGAGAAAGAGAGGAAAGAGGATAAAACAGGAGAAAAGAGGAGAAAACAGAAGAAAAGAGGAAAAAGAGGAGAAACGTAGATAAAAAAGGAGAAAAGAGTACAAAAAAGCACAAAACAGGAGAAAAGAGTACAAAACAGTAGAAAACAGGAGAAAAGAGGAGAAAACAGGAGAAAACAATGGAAAACATGAGAAATGAGCAGAAAGAGGAGAAAGAGGAGAAAAGAGAATAAAAAAGGAGAAAAGATTAGAAAACAGGAGAAAACAGTAGAAAAGTTGAGAAAACAGGAGAAAGAGGAGAAAGAGGAGAAAAGAGAATCAAAAAGGAGATAAGTTTAGAAAAAAGGCGAAAAGAGGAGAACACAGTTGAAAACAGGAGAAAAGAGGAGAACACAGGAGAAAACAGAAGAAAAGAGGAAAAAGAGGAGAAAAGTAGATAAAAAAGGAGAAAAGAGTACAAAACAGTAGAAAACAGTAGAAAAGAGTACAAAACAGTAGAAAACAGTAGAAAAGAGGAGAAAACAGGAGAAAACAGTGGAAAACATGAGAAATGAGGAGAAAGAGGAGAAAAGAGAATAAAAAAGGAGAAAAGATTAGAAAACAGGAGAAAAGAGGAGAAAAGAGGAGAACACAGGAGAAAAGAGGAAAAAATCAGGAGAAAAGAGAAGAAAAGAGAAGAAAAGAGGAGAAAACAGGTGAAAAGCGGAGAAAACAGGTGAAATGAAGAGAAAGAGGAGAAAGAGGATAAAACAGTAGAAAAGAGGATAAAACAGGAGAAAAGAGGAGAACACATGAGAACACAGGAGAAAAGAGGAGAAAACAGAAGAAAAGAGGAAAAAGAGGAGAAACGTAGATAAAAAAGGAGAAAAGAGTACAAAACAGTAGAAAACAGTAGAAAAGAGTACAAAACTGTAGAAAACAGTAGAAAAGAGGAGAAAACAGGAGAAAACAGTGGAAAACATGAGAAATGAGGAGAAAGAGGAGAAAGAGGAGAAAAGAGAATAAAAAAGGAGAAAAGATTAGAAAACAGGAGAAAAGAGGAGAAAAGAGGAGAACACAGGAGAAAAGAGAAAAAAAACAGGAGAAAAGAGAAGAAAAGAGAAGAAAAGAGGAGAAAACAGGTGAAAAGAGGAGAAAACAGGTGAAATGAAGAGAAAGAGGAGAAAGAGGATGAAACAGTAGAAAAGAGGATAAAACAGGAGAAAAGAGCAGAACACAGGAGAAAAGAGGAGAAAACAGAAGAAAAGAGGAAAAAGAGGAGAAAAGTGGATAAAAAAGGAGAAAAGAGTACAAAACAGTAGAAAACAGTAGAAAAGAGGAGAAAACAGGAGAAAACAGTGGAAAACATGAGAAATGAGCAGAAAGAGGAGAAAGAGGAGAAAAGAGAATAAAAAAGGAGAAAAGATTAGAAAACAGGAGAAAACAGTGGAAAAGTGGAGAAAAGAGGAGAAAGAGGAGAAAGAGGAGAAAAGAGAATCAAAAAGGAGAAAAGTTTAGAAAAGAGGAGAAAAGAGGAGAACACAGTTGAAAACAGGAGAAAAGAGGAAAAAGAGGAGAAAAGTGGATAAAAAAGGAGAAACGAGTACAAAACAGGAGAAAACAGTAGAAAAGAGGAGAAAACAGGAGAAAACAGTGGAAAACATGAGAAAGGAGGAGAAAGAGGAGAAAGACGAGAAAAGAGAATAAAAAAGGAGAAAAGATTAGAAAACAGGAGAAAAGATGAGAACACAGGCGAAAAGAGGAGAAAACAGGAGAAAAGAGGAGAAAACAGTAGAAAACAGGAAAAAAGAGGAGAACACAGGAGAAAAGAGGGAAAAAAAGGAGAAAAGAGGAGAAAAGAGAAGAAAAGAGGAGAAAACAGGTGAAAAGAGGAGAAAACAGGTGAAATGAAGAGAAAGAGGGGAAAGAGGATAAAACAGTAGAAAAGAGGATAAAACAGGAGAAAAGAGGAGAACACAGGAGAACACAGGAGAAAAGAGTAGAAAACAGAAGAAAAGAGGAAAAAGAGGAGAAACGTAGATAAAAAAGGAGAAAAGAGTACAAAACAGCAGAAAACAGGAGAAAAGAGTACAAAACAGTAGAAAACAGTAGAAAAGAGGAGAAAACAGGAGAAAACAATGGAAAACATGAGAAATGAGCAGAAAGAGGAGAAGGAGGAGAAAAGAGAATAAAAAAGGAGAAAAGATTAGAAAACAGGAGAAAACAGTAGAAATGTGGAGAAAACAGGAGAAAGAGAAGAAAAGAGAATCAAAAAGGAGAAAAGTTTAGAAAAAAGGCGAAAAGAGGAGAACACAGTTGAAAACAGGAGAAAAGAGGAGAACACAGGAGAAAACAGAAGAAAAGAGGAAAAAGAGGAGAAAACAGTGGAAAACATGAGAAATGAGGAGAAAGAGGAGAAAGAGGAGAAAAGAGAATAAAAAAGGAGAAAACATTAGAAAACAGGAGAAAAGAGGAGAAAAGAGGAGAACACAGGAGAAAAGAGCAAAAAAACAGGAGAAAAGAGAAGAAAAGAGAAGAAAAGAGGAGAAAACAGGTGAAAAGAGGAGAAAACAGGTGAAATGAAGAGAAAGAGGAGAAAGAGGATAAAACAGTAGAAAAGAGGATAAAACAGGAGAAAAGAGGAGAACACAGGAGAAAATAGGAGAAAACAGAAGAAAAGAGGAAAAGAGGAGAAACGTAGATAAAAAGGAGAAAAGAGTACAAAACAGTAGAAAACAGTAGAAAAGAGTACAAAACAGTAGAAAACAGTAGAAAAGAGGAGAAAACAGGAGAAAACAGTGGAAAACATGAGAAATGAGCAGAAAGAGGAGAAAGAGGAGAAAAGAGAATAAAAAAGGAGAAAAGATTAGAAAACAGGAGAAAACAGTAGAAAAGTGGAGAAAACAGGAGAAAGAGGAGAAAGAGGAGAAAAGAGAATCAAAAACGAGAAAAGTTTAGAAAAGAGGAGAACACAGTTGAAAAGAGGAGAAAAGAGGAGAAAACAGCAGAAATGAGGAGAAAGAGGAGAAAAGAGAATAAAAAAGGAGAAAAGAGTACAAAACAGTAGAAAACAGTAGAAAAGAGTACAAAACTGTAGAAAAGAGGAGAAAACAGGAGAAAACAGTGGAAAACATGAGAAATGAGGAGAAAGAGGAGAAAGAGGAGAAAAGACAATAAAAAAGGAGAAAAGATTAGAAAACAGGAGAAAACAGTAGAAAAGTGGAGAACACAGGAGAAAGAGGAGAAAGAGGAGAAAAGAGAATCAAAAAGGAGAAAAGTTTAGAAAAGAGGAGAACACAGTTGAAAAGAGGAGAAAAGAGGAGAAAACTGCAGAAATGAGGAGAAAGAGGAGAAAAGAGAATAAAAAAGGAGAAAAGATTAGAAAACAGGAGAAAACAGTAGAAAAGTGTAGAAAACAGGAGAAAGAGGAGAAAGAGGAGAAAAGAGAATCAAAAAGGAGAAAAGTTTAGAAAAGAGGAGAAAAGAGGAGAACACAGTTGTAAACAGGAGAAAAGAGGAAAAAGAGGAGAAAAGTGGATAAAAAAGGAGAAAAGAGTACAAAACAGGAGAAAACAGTAGAAAAGAGGAGAAAACAGGAGAAAACAGTGGAAAACATGAGAAAGGAGGAGAAAGAGGAGAAAGACGAGAAAAGAGAATAAAAAAGGAGAAAAGATTAGAAAACAGGAGAAAAGAGGAGAACACAGGCGAAAAGAGGAGAAAACAGGAGAAAAGAGGATAAAACAGGAGAAAAGAGAAGAAAAGAGGAGAAAACAGGTGAAAAGAGGAGAAAACAGAAGAAAAGAGGAAAAAGAGGAGAAACGTAGATAAAAAAGGAGAAAACAGTACAAAACAGTAGAAAACAGTAGAAAAGTGTACAAAACAGTAGAAAACAGTAGAAAAGAGGAGAAAACAGGAGAAAATAGTGGAAAACATGAGAAATGAGCAGAAAGAGGAGAAAGAGGAGAAAAGAGAATAAAAAAGGAGAAAAGATTAGAAAACAGGAGAAAACAGTAGAAAAGTGGAGAAAACAGGAGAAAGAGGAGAAAAGAGAATCAAAAAGGAGAAAAGTTTAGAAAAGAGGAGAAAAGAGGAGAACACAGTTGAAAACAGGAGAAAAGAGGAGAACACAGGAGAAAACAGAAGAAAAGAGGAAAAAGAGGAGAAAAGTAGATAAAAAAGGAGAAAAGAGTACAAAACAGGAGAAAACAGTAGAAAAGAGGAGAAAACAGGAGAAAACAGTGGAAAACATGAGAAAGGAGGAGAAAGAAGAGAAAGACGAGAAAAGAGAATAAAAAAGGAGAAAAGATTAGAAAACAGGAGAAAAGAGGAGAACACAGGCGAAAAGTGGAGAACACAGGAGAAAAGAGGAGAAAACAGTAGAAAACAGGAGAAAAGAGGAGAACACAGGAGAAATCAGAAGAAAAGAGGAAAAACAGGAGAAAACAGAATAAAAAAGGAGAAAAGATTAGAAAACAGGAGAAAACAGTAGAAAAGAGGATAAAACAGGAGAAAAGAGAAGAAAAGAGGAGAAAACAGGTGAAAAGAGGAGAAAACAGGTGAAATAAAGAGAAAGAGGAGAAAGAGGATAAGACAGTAGAAAAGAGGATAAAACAGGAGAAAAGAGGAGAACACAGTTGAAATGAGTAGAAAAGAGGAGAAAAGAGGAGAAAAGAGGAGAAAAAGCAGAAATGAGGAGAAAGAGGAGAAAACAGAATAAAAAAGGAGAAAAGATTAGAAAACAGGAGAAAAGAGTGGAAAAGAGGATAAACGAGGAGAAAAGAACAGAAAGGTAGAGAAACCCAGGAGACGAGAGGAGGAAAGAGGAGAAAGAGGATAAAACAGTAGAAAAGAGGATAAAACAGGAGAAAAGAGGAGAGCACAGGAGAACACAGGAGAAAAGAGGAGAAAACAGAAGAAAAGAGGAAAAACAGGAGAAAAGAGAAGAAAAGAGAAGAAAAGAGGAGAAAACAGGTGAAAAGAGTAGAAAACAGGTGAAATGAAGAGAAAGAGAGGAAAGAGGATAAAACAGGAGAAAAGAGGAGAAAACAGAAGAAAAGAGGAAAAAGAGGAGAAACGTAGATAAAAAAGGAGAAAAGAGTACAAAAAAGCACAAAACAGGAGAAAAGAGTACAAAACAGTAGAAAACAGGAGAAAAGAGGAGAAAACAGGAGAAAACAATGGAAAACATGAGAAATGAGCAGAAAGAGGAGAAAGAGGAGAAAAGAGAATAAAAAAGGAGAAAAGATTAGAAAACAGGAGAAAACAGTAGAAAAGTTGAGAAAACAGGAGAAAGAGGAGAAAGAGGAGAAAAGAGAATCAAAAAGGAGATAAGTTTAGAAAAAAGGCGAAAAGAGGAGAACACAGTTGAAAACAGGAGAAAAGAGGAGAACACAGGAGAAAACAGAAGAAAAGAGGAAAAAGAGGAGAAAAGTAGATAAAAAAGGAGAAAAGAGTACAAAACAGTAGAAAACAGTAGAAAAGAGTACAAAACAGTAGAAAACAGTAGAAAAGAGGAGAAAACAGGAGAAAACAGTGGAAAACATGAGAAATGAGGAGAAAGAGGAGAAAAGAGAATAAAAAAGGAGAAAAGATTAGAAAACAGGAGAAAAGAGGAGAAAAGAGGAGAACACAGGAGAAAAGAGGAAAAAATCAGGAGAAAAGAGAAGAAAAGAGAAGAAAAGAGGAGAAAACAGGTGAAAAGCGGAGAAAACAGGTGAAATGAAGAGAAAGAGGAGAAAGAGGATAAAACAGTAGAAAAGAGGATAAAACAGGAGAAAAGAGGAGAACACATGAGAACACAGGAGAAAAGAGGAGAAAACAGAAGAAAAGAGGAAAAAGAGGAGAAACGTAGATAAAAAAGGAGAAAAGAGTACAAAACAGTAGAAAACAGTAGAAAAGAGTACAAAACTGTAGAAAACAGTAGAAAAGAGGAGAAAACAGGAGAAAACAGTGGAAAACATGAGAAATGAGGAGAAAGAGGAGAAAAAGGAGAAAAGAGAATAAAAAAGGAGAAAAGATTAGAAAACAGGAGAAAAGAGGAGAAAAGAGGAGAACACAGGAGAAAAGAGAAAAAAAACAGGAGAAAAGAGAAGAAAAGAGAAGAAAAGAGGAGAAAACAGGTGAAAAGAGGAGAAAACAGGTGAAATGAAGAGAAAGAGGAGAAAGAGGATGAAACAGTAGAAAAGAGGATAAAACAGGAGAAAAGAGGAGAACACAGGAGAAAAGAGGAGAAAACAGAAGAAAAGAGGAAAAAGAGGAGAAAAGTGGATAAAAAAGGAGAAAAGAGTACAAAACAGTAGAAAACAGTAGAAAAGAGGAGAAAACAGGAGAAAACAGTGGAAAACATGAGAAATGAGCAGAAAGAGGAGAAAGAGGAGAAAAGAGAATAAAAAAGGAGAAAAGATTAGAAAACAGGAGAAAACAGTGGAAAAGTGGAGAAAAGAGGAGAAAGAGGAGAAAAGAGAATCAAAAAGGAGAAAAGTTTAGAAAAGAGGAGAAAAGAGGAGAACACAGTTGAAAACAGGAGAAAAGAGGAAAAAGAGGAGAAAAGTGGATAAAAAAGGAGAAACGAGTACAAAACAGGAGAAAACAGTAGAAAAGAGGAGAAAACAGGAGAAAACAGTGGAAAACATGAGAAAGGAGGAGAAAGAGGAGAAAGACGAGAAAAGAGAATAAAAAAGGAGAAAAGATTAGAAAACAGGAGAAAAGATGAGAACACAGGCGAAAAGAGGAGAAAACAGGAGAAAAGAGGAGAAAACAGTAGAAAACAGGGGAAAAGAGGAGAACACAGGAGAAAAGAGGGAAAAAAAGGAGAAAAGAGGAGAAAAGAGAAGAAAAGAGGAGAAAACAGGTGAAAAGAGGAGAAAACAGGTGAAATGAAGAGAAAGAGGGGAAAGAGGATAAAACAGTAGAAAAGAGGATAAAACAGGAGAAAAGAGGAGAACACAGGAGAACACAGGAGAAAAGAGTAGAAAACAGAAGAAAAGAGGAAAAAGAGGAGAAACGTAGATAAAAAAGGAGAAAAGAGTACAAAACAGCAGAAAACAGGAGAAAAGAGTACAAAACAGTAGAAAACAGTAGAAAAGAGGAGAAAACAGGAGAAAACAATGGAAAACATGAGAAATGAGCAGAAAGAGGAGAAGGAGGAGAAAAGAGAATAAAAAAGGAGAAAAGATTAGAAAACAGGAGAAAACAGTAGAAATGTGGAGAAAACAGGAGAAAGAGGAGAAAAGAGAATCAAAAAGGAGAAAAGTTTAGAAAAAAGGCGAAAAGAGGAGAACACAGTTGAAAACAGGAGAAAAGAGGAGAACACAGGAGAAAACAGAAGAAAAGAGGAAAAAGAGGAGAAAACAGTGGAAAACATGAGAAATGAGGAGAAAGAGGAGAAAGAGGAGAAAAGAGAATAAAAAAGGAGAAAACATTAGAAAACAGGAGAAAAGAGGAGAAAAGAGGAGAACACAGGAGAAAAGAGCAAAAAAACAGGAGAAAAGAGAAGAAAAGAGAAGAAAAGAGGAGAAAACAGGTGAAAAGAGGAGAAAACAGGTGAAATGAAGAGAAAGAGGAGAAAGAGGATAAAACAGTAGAAAAGAGGATAAAACAGGAGAAAAGAGGAGAACACAGGAGAAAATAGGAGAAAACAGAAGAAAAGAGGAAAAGAGGAGAAACGTAGATAAAAAGGAGAAAAGAGTACAAAACAGTAGAAAACAGTAGAAAAGAGTACAAAACAGTAGAAAACAGTAGAAAAGAGGAGAAAACAGGAGAAAACAGTGGAAAACATGAGAAATGAGCAGAAAGAGGAGAAAGAGGAGAAAAGAGAATAAAAAAGGAGAAAAGATTAGAAAACAGGAGAAAACAGTAGAAAAGTGGAGAAAACAGGAGAAAGAGGAGAAAGAGGAGAAAAGAGAATCAAAAACGAGAAAAGTTTAGAAAAGAGGAGAACACAGTTGAAAAGAGGAGAAAAGAGGAGAAAACAGCAGAAATGAGGAGAAAGAGGAGAAAAGAGAATAAAAAAGGAGAAAAGAGTACAAAACAGTAGAAAACAGTAGAAAAGAGTACAAAACTGTAGAAAAGAGGAGAAAACAGGAGAAAACAGTGGAAAACATGAGAAATGAGGAGAAAGAGGAGAAAGAGGAGAAAAGACAATAAAAAAGGAGAAAAGATTAGAAAACAGGAGAAAACAGTAGAAAAGTGGAGAACACAGGAGAAAGAGGAGAAAGAGGAGAAAAGAGAATCAAAAAGGAGAAAAGTTTAGAAAAGAGGAGAACACAGTTGAAAAGAGGAGAAAAGAGGAGAAAACTGCAGAAATGAGGAGAAAGAGGAGAAAAGAGAATAAAAAAGGAGAAAAGATTAGAAAACAGGAGAAAACAGTAGAAAAGTGTAGAAAACAGGAGAAAGAGGAGAAAGAGGAGAAAAGAGAATCAAAAAGGAGAAAAGTTTAGAAAAGAGGAGAAAAGAGGAGAACACAGTTGTAAACAGGAGAAAAGAGGAAAAAGAGGAGAAAAGTGGATAAAAAAGGAGAAAAGAGTACAAAACAGGAGAAAACAGTAGAAAAGAGGAGAAAACAGGAGAAAACAGTGGAAAACATGAGAAAGGAGGAGAAAGAGGAGAAAGACGAGAAAAGAGAATAAAAAAGGAGAAAAGATTAGAAAACAGGAGAAAAGAGGAGAACACAGGCGAAAAGAGGAGAAAACAGGAGAAAAGAGGATAAAACAGGAGAAAAGAGAAGAAAAGAGGAGAAAACAGGTGAAATGAAGAGAAAGAGGAGAAAGGGGAGAATAGAGAATAGAAAATGAGAAAAGATTTGAAAACAGGAGAAAGAGGAGAAAAGAGGAGAACACAGGAGAAAAGAGGGGGAAAAAAGGAGAAAAGAGGAGAAAAGAGAAGAAAAGAGGAGAAAACAGGTGAAAAGAGGAGAAAACAGGTGAAATGAAGAGAAAGAGGGGAAAGAGGATAAAACAGTAGAAACGAGGATGAAACAGGAGAAAAGAGGAGAACACAGGAGAACACAGGAGGAAAGAGGAGAAAACAGAAGAAAAGAGGAAAAAGAGGAGAAACGTAGATAAAAAAGGAGAAAACAGTACAAAACAGTAGAAAACAGTAGAAAAGTGTACAAAACAGTAGAAAACAGTAGAAAAGAGGAGAAAACAGAAGAAAATAGTGGAAAACATGAGAAATGAGCAGAAAGAGGAGAAAGAGGAGAAAAGAGAATAAAAAAGGAGAAAAGATTAGAAAACAGGAGAAAACAGTAGAAAAGTGGAGAAAACAGGAGAAAGAGGAGAAAAGAGAATCAAAAAGGAGAAAAGTTTAGAAAAGAGGAGAAAAGAGGAGAACACAGTTGAAAACAGGAGAAAAGAGGAGAACACAGGAGAAAACAGAAGAAAAGAGGAAAAAGAGGAGAAAAGTAGATAAAAAAGGAGAAAAGAGTACAAAACAGGAGAAAACAGTAGAAAAGAGGAGAAAACAGGAGAAAACAGTGGAAAACATGAGAAAGGAGGAGAAAGAGGAGAAAGACGAGAAAAGAGAATAAAAAAGGAGAAAAGATTAGAAAACAGGAGAAAAGAGGAGAACACAGGCGAAAAGAGGAGAAAACAGGAGAAAAGAGGATAAAACAGGAGAAAAGAGAAGAAAAGAGGAGAAAACAGGTGAAAAGAGGAGAAAACAGAAGAAAAGAGGAAAAAGAGGAGAAACGTAGATAAAAAAGGAGAAAACAGTACAAAACAGTAGAAAACAGTAGAAAAGTGTACAAAACAGTAGAAAACAGTAGAAAAGAGGAGAAAACAGGAGAAAATAGTGGAAAACATGAGAAATGAGCAGAAAGAGGAGAAAGAGGAGAAAAGAGAATAAAAAAGGAGAAAAGATTAGAAAACAGGAGAAAACAGTAGAAAAGTGGAGAAAACAGGAGAAAGAGGAGAAAAGAGAATCAAAAAGGAGAAAAGTTTAGAAAAGAGGAGAAAAGAGGAGAACACAGTTGAAAACAGGAGAAAAGAGGAGAACACAGGAGAAAACAGAAGAAAAGAGGAAAAAGAGGAGAAAAGTAGATAAAAAAGGAGAAAAGAGTACAAAACAGGAGAAAACAGTAGAAAAGAGGAGAAAACAGGAGAAAACAGTGGAAAACATGAGAAAGGAGGAGAAAGAAGAGAAAGACGAGAAAAGAGAATAAAAAAGGAGAAAAGATTAGAAAACAGGAGAAAAGAGGAGAACACAGGCGAAAAGTGGAGAACACAGGAGAAAAGAGGAGAAAACAGTAGAAAACAGGAGAAAAGAGGAGAACACAGGAGAAATCAGAAGAAAAGAGGAAAAACAGGAGAAAACAGAATAAAAAAGGAGAAAAGATTAGAAAACAGGAGAAAACAGTAGAAAAGAGGATAAAACAGGAGAAAAGAGAAGAAAAGAGGAGAAAACAGGTGAAAAGAGGAGAAAACAGGTGAAATAAAGAGAAAGAGGAGAAAGAGGATAAGACAGTAGAAAAGAGGATAAAACAGGAGAAAAGAGGAGAACACAGTTGAAATGAGTAGAAAAGAGGAGAAAACAGGAGAAAAGAGGAGAAAAAGCAGAAATGAGGAGAAAGAGGAGAAAACAGAATAAAAAAGGAGAAAAGATTAGAAAACAGGAGAAAAGAGTGGAAAAGAGGATAAACGAGGAGAAAAGAACAGAAAGGTAGAGAAACCCAGGAGACGAGAGGAGGAAAGAGGAGAAAGAGGATAAAACAGTAGAAAAGAGGATAAAACAGGAGAAAAGAGGAGAGCACAGGAGAACACAGGAGAAAAGAGGAGAAAACAGAAGAAAAGAGGAAAAACAGGAGAAAAGAGAAGAAAAGAGGAGAAAACAGGTGAAAAGAGTAGAAAACAGGTGAAATGAAGAGAAAGAGAGGAAAGAGGATAAAACAGGAGAAAAGAGGAGAAAACAGAAGAAAAGAGGAAAAAGAGGAGAAACGTAGATAAAAAAGGAGAAAAGAGTACAAAAAAGCACAAAACAGGAGAAAAGAGTACAAAACAGTAGAAAACAGGAGAAAAGAGGAGAAAACAGGAGAAAACAATGGAAAACATGAGAAATGAGCAGAAAGAGGAGAAAGAGGAGAAAAGAGAATAAAAAAGGAGAAAAGATTAGAAAACAGGAGAAAACAGTAGAAAAGTTGAGAAAACAGGAGAAAGAGGAGAAAGAGGAGAAAAGAGAATCAAAAAGGAGATAAGTTTAGAAAAAAGGCGAAAAGAGGAGAACACAGTTGAAAACAGGAGAAAAGAGGAGAACACAGGAGAAAACAGAAGAAAAGAGGAAAAAGAGGAGAAAAGTAGATAAAAAAGGAGAAAAGAGTACAAAACAGTAGAAAACAGTAGAAAAGAGTACAAAACAGTAGAAAACAGTAGAAAAGAGGAGAAAACAGGAGAAAACAGTGGAAAACATGAGAAATGAGGAGAAAGAGGAGAAAAGAGAATAAAAAAGGAGAAAAGATTAGAAAACAGGAGAAAAGAGGAGAAAAGAGGAGAACACAGGAGAAAAGAGGAAAAAATCAGGAGAAAAGAGAAGAAAAGAGAAGAAAAGAGGAGAAAACAGGTGAAAAGCGGAGAAAACAGGTGAAATGAAGAGAAAGAGGAGAAAGAGGATAAAACAGTAGAAAAGAGGATAAAACAGGAGAAAAGAGGAGAACACATGAGAACACAGGAGAAAAGAGGAGAAAACAGAAGAAAAGAGGAAAAAGAGGAGAAACGTAGATAAAAAAGGAGAAAAGAGTACAAAACAGTAGAAAACAGTAGAAAAGAGTACAAAACTGTAGAAAACAGTAGAAAAGAGGAGAAAACAGGAGAAAACAGTGGAAAACATGAGAAATGAGGAGAAAGAGGAGAAAAAGGAGAAAAGAGAATAAAAAAGGAGAAAAGATTAGAAAACAGGAGAAAAGAGGAGAAAAGAGGAGAACACAGGAGAAAAGAGAAAAAAAACAGGAGAAAAGAGAAGAAAAGAGAAGAAAAGAGGAGAAAACAGGTGAAAAGAGGAGAAAACAGGTGAAATGAAGAGAAAGAGGAGAAAGAGGATGAAACAGTAGAAAAGAGGATAAAACAGGAGAAAAGAGGAGAACACAGGAGAAAAGAGGAGAAAACAGAAGAAAAGAGGAAAAAGAGGAGAAAAGTGGATAAAAAAGGAGAAAAGAGTACAAAACAGTAGAAAACAGTAGAAAAGAGGAGAAAACAGGAGAAAACAGTGGAAAACATGAGAAATGAGCAGAAAGAGGAGAAAGAGGAGAAAAGAGAATAAAAAAGGAGAAAAGATTAGAAAACAGGAGAAAACAGTGGAAAAGTGGAGAAAAGAGGAGAAAGAGGAGAAAGAGGAGAAAAGAGAATCAAAAAGGAGAAAAGTTTAGAAAAGAGGAGAAAAGAGGAGAACACAGTTGAAAACAGGAGAAAAGAGGAAAAAGAGGAGAAAAGTGGATAAAAAAGGAGAAACGAGTACAAAACAGGAGAAAACAGTAGAAAAGAGGAGAAAACAGGAGAAAACAGTGGAAAACATGAGAAAGGAGGAGAAAGAGGAGAAAGACGAGAAAAGAGAATAAAAAAGGAGAAAAGATTAGAAAACAGGAGAAAAGATGAGAACACAGGCGAAAAGAGGAGAAAACAGGAGAAAAGAGGAGAAAACAGTAGAAAACAGGGGAAAAGAGGAGAACACAGGAGAAAAGAGGGAAAAAAAAGGAGAAAAGAGGAGAAAAGAGAAGAAAAGAGGAGAAAACAGGTGAAAAGAGGAGAAAACAGGTGAAATGAAGAGAAAGAGGGGAAAGAGGATAAAACAGTAGAAAAGAGGATAAAACAGGAGAAAAGAGGAGAACACAGGAGAACACAGGAGAAAAGAGTAGAAAACAGAAGAAAAGAGGAAAAAGAGGAGAAACGTAGATAAAAAAGGAGAAAAGAGTACAAAACAGCAGAAAACAGGAGAAAAGAGTACAAAACAGTAGAAAACAGTAGAAAAGAGGAGAAAACAGGAGAAAACAATGGAAAACATGAGAAATGAGCAGAAAGAGGAGAAGGAGGAGAAAAGAGAATAAAAAAGGAGAAAAGATTAGAAAACAGGAGAAAACAGTAGAAATGTGGAGAAAACAGGAGAAAGAGGAGAAAAGAGAATCAAAAAGGAGAAAAGTTTAGAAAAAAGGCGAAAAGAGGAGAACACAGTTGAAAACAGGAGAAAAGAGGAGAACACAGGAGAAAACAGAAGAAAAGAGGAAAAAGAGGAGAAAACAGTGGAAAACATGAGAAATGAGGAGAAAGAGGAGAAAGAGGAGAAAAGAGAATAAAAAAGGAGAAAACATTAGAAAACAGGAGAAAAGAGGAGAAAAGAGGAGAACACAGGAGAAAAGAGCAAAAAAACAGGAGAAAAGAGAAGAAAAGAGAAGAAAAGAGGAGAAAACAGGTGAAAAGAGGAGAAAACAGGTGAAATGAAGAGAAAGAGGAGAAAGAGGATAAAACAGTAGAAAAGAGGATAAAACAGGAGAAAAGAGGAGAACACAGGAGAAAATAGGAGAAAACAGAAGAAAAGAGGAAAAGAGGAGAAACGTAGATAAAAAGGAGAAAAGAGTACAAAACAGTAGAAAACAGTAGAAAAGAGTACAAAACAGTAGAAAACAGTAGAAAAGAGGAGAAAACAGGAGAAAACAGTGGAAAACATGAGAAATGAGCAGAAAGAGGAGAAAGAGGAGAAAAGAGAATAAAAAAGGAGAAAAGATTAGAAAACAGGAGAAAACAGTAGAAAAGTGGAGAAAACAGGAGAAAGAGGAGAAAGAGGAGAAAAGAGAATCAAAAACGAGAAAAGTTTAGAAAAGAGGAGAACACAGTTGAAAAGAGGAGAAAAGAGGAGAAAACAGCAGAAATGAGGAGAAAGAGGAGAAAAGAGAATAAAAAAGGAGAAAAGAGTACAAAACAGTAGAAAACAGTAGAAAAGAGTACAAAACTGTAGAAAAGAGGAGAAAACAGGAGAAAACAGTGGAAAACATGAGAAATGAGGAGAAAGAGGAGAAAGAGGAGAAAAGACAATAAAAAAGGAGAAAAGATTAGAAAACAGGAGAAAACAGTAGAAAAGTGGAGAACACAGGAGAAAGAGGAGAAAGAGGAGAAAAGAGAATCAAAAAGGAGAAAAGTTTAGAAAAGAGGAGAACACAGTTGAAAAGAGGAGAAAAGAGGAGAAAACTGCAGAAATGAGGAGAAAGAGGAGAAAAGAGAATAAAAAAGGAGAAAAGATTAGAAAACAGGAGAAAACAGTAGAAAAGTGTAGAAAACAGGAGAAAGAGGAGAAAGAGGAGAAAAGAGAATCAAAAAGGAGAAAAGTTTAGAAAAGAGGAGAAAAGAGGAGAACACAGTTGTAAACAGGAGAAAAGAGGAAAAAGAGGAGAAAAGTGGATAAAAAAGGAGAAAAGAGTACAAAACAGGAGAAAACAGTAGAAAAGAGGAGAAAACAGGAGAAAACAGTGGAAAACATGAGAAAGGAGGAGAAAGAGGAGAAAGACGAGAAAAGAGAATAAAAAAGGAGAAAAGATTAGAAAACAGGAGAAAAGAGGAGAACACAGGCGAAAAGAGGAGAAAACAGGAGAAAAGAGGATAAAACAGGAGAAAAGAGAAGAAAAGAGGAGAAAACAGGTGAAATGAAGAGAAAGAGGAGAAAGGGGAGAATAGAGAATAGAAAATGAGAAAAGATTTGAAAACAGGAGAAAGAGGAGAAAAGAGGAGAACACAGGAGAAAAGAGGGGGAAAAAAGGAGAAAAGAGGAGAAAAGAGAAGAAAAGAGGAGAAAACAGGTGAAAAGAGGAGAAAACAGGTGAAATGAAGAGAAAGAGGGGAAAGAGGATAAAACAGTAGAAACGAGGATGAAACAGGAGAAAAGAGGAGAACACAGGAGAACACAGGAGGAAAGAGGAGAAAACAGAAGAAAAGAGGAAAAAGAGGAGAAACGTAGATAAAAAAGGAGAAAACAGTACAAAACAGTAGAAAACAGTAGAAAAGTGTACAAAACAGTAGAAAACAGTAGAAAAGAGGAGAAAACAGAAGAAAATAGTGGAAAACATGAGAAATGAGCAGAAAGAGGAGAAAGAGGAGAAAAGAGAATAAAAAAGGAGAAAAGATTAGAAAACAGGAGAAAACAGTAGAAAAGTGGAGAAAACAGGAGAAAGAGGAGAAAAGAGAATCAAAAAGGAGAAAAGTTTAGAAAAGAGGAGAAAAGAGGAGAACACAGTTGAAAACAGGAGAAAAGAGGAGAACACAGGAGAAAACAGAAGAAAAGAGGAAAAAGAGGAGAAAAGTAGATAAAAAAGGAGAAAAGAGTACAAAACAGGAGAAAACAGTAGAAAAGAGGAGAAAAGAGGAGAAAACAGTGGAAAACATGAGAAAGGAGGAGAAAGAAGAGAAAGAGGAGAAAAGAGAATAAAAAAGGAGAAAAGATTAGAAAACAGGAGAAAAGAGGAGAACACAGGCGAAAAGTGGAGAACACAGGAGAAAAGAGGAGAAAACAGTAGAAAACAGGAGAAAAGAGGAGAAAAGAGAAGAAAAGAGGAGAAAACAGGTGAAAAGAGTAGAAAACAGGTGAAATGAAGAGAAAGAGGGGAAAGAGGATAAAACAGTAGAAAAGAGGATAAAACAGGAGAAAAGAGGATAAAACAGGAGAAAAGAGGAGAACACAGGAGAAAAGAGGAAAAGAGGAGAAACGTAGATAAAAAGGAGAAAAGAGTACAAAACAGTAGAAAACAGTAGAAAAGAGTACAAAACAGTAGAAAACAGTAGAAAAGAGGAGAAAACAGGAGAAAACAGTGGAAAACATGAGAAATGAGCAGAAAGAGGAGAAAGAGGAGAAAAGAGAATAAAAAAGGAGAAAAGATTAGAAAACAGGAGAAAACAGTAGAAAAGTGGAGAAAACAGGAGAAAGAGGAGAAAAGAGAATCAAAAAGGAGAAAAGTTTAGAAAAGAGGAGAAAAGAGGAGAACACAGTTGAAAACAGGAGAAAAGAGGAGAACACAGGAGAAAACAGAAGAAAAGAGGAAAAAGAGGAGAAAAGTAGATAAAAAAGGAGAAAAGAGTACAAAACAGGAGAAAACAGTAGAAAAGAGGAGAAAACAGGAGAAAACAGTGGAAAACATGAGAAAGGAGGAGAAAGAAGAGAAAGACGAGAAAAGAGAATAAAAAAGGAGAAAAGATTAGAAAACAGGAGAAAAGAGGAGAACACAGGCGAAAAGTGGAGAACACAGGAGAAAAGAGGAGAAAACAGTAGAAAACAGGAGAAAAGAGGAGAACACAGGAGAAATCAGAAGAAAAGAGGAAAAACAGGAGAAAACAGAATGAAAAAGGAGAAAAGATTAGAAAACAGGAGAAAACAGTAGAAAAGAGGATAAAACAGGAGAAAAGAGAAGAAAAGAGGAGAAAACAGGTGAAAAGAGGAGAAAACAGGTGAAATAAAGAGAAAGAGGAGAAAGAGGATAAGACAGTAGAAAAGAGGATAAAACAGGAGAAAAGAGGAGAACACAGTTGAAAAGAGTAGAAAAGAGGAGAAAACAGGAGAAAAGAGGAGAAAAAGCAGAAATGAGGAGAAAGAGGAGAAAACAGAATAAAAAAGGAGAAAAGATTAGAAAACAGGAGAAAAGAGTGGAAAAGAGGATAAACGAGGAGAAAAGAACAGAAAGGTAGAGAAACCCAGGAGACGAGAGGAGGAAAGAGGAGAAAGAGGATAAAACAGTAGAAAAGAGGATAAAACAGGAGAAAAGAGGAGAGCACAGGAGAACACAGGAGAAAAGAGGAGAAAACAGAAGAAAAGAGGAAAAACAGGAGAAAAGAGAAGAAAAGAGAAGAAAAGAGGAGAAAACAGGTGAAAAGAGTAGAAAACAGGTGAAATGAAGAGAAAGAGAGGAAAGAGGATAAAACAGGAGAAAAGAGGAGAAAACAGAAGAAAAGAGGAAAAAGAGGAGAAACGTAGATAAAAAAGGAGAAAAGAGTACAAAAAAGCACAAAACAGGAGAAAAGAGTACAAAACAGTAGAAAACAGGAGAAAAGAGGAGAAAACAGGAGAAAACAATGGAAAACATGAGAAATGAGCAGAAAGAGGAGAAAGAGGAGAAAAGAGAATAAAAAAGGAGAAAAGATTAGAAAACAGGAGAAAACAGTAGAAAAGTTGAGAAAACAGGAGAAAGAGGAGAAAGAGGAGAAAAGAGAATCAAAAAGGAGATAAGTTTAGAAAAAAGGCGAAAAGAGGAGAACACAGTTGAAAACAGGAGAAAAGAGGAGAACACAGGAGAAAACAGAAGAAAAGAGGAAAAAGAGGAGAAAAGTAGATAAAAAAGGAGAAAAGAGTACAAAACAGTAGAAAATAGTAGAAAAGAGTACAAAACAGTAGAAAACAGTAGAAAAGAGGAGAAAACAGGAGAAAACAGTGGAAAACATGAGAAATGAGGAGAAAGAGGAGAAAAGAGAATAAAAAAGGAGAAAAGATTAGAAAACAGGAGAAAAGAGGAGAACACAGGAGAAAAGAGGAAAAAATCAGGAGAAAAGAGAAGAAAAGAGAAGAAAAGAGGAGAAAACAGGTGAAAAGCGGAGAAAACAGGTGAAATGAAGAGAAAGAGGAGAAAGAGGATAAAACAGTAGAAAAGAGGATAAAACAGGAGAAAAGAGGAGAACACATGAGAACACAGGAGAAAAGAGGAGAAAACAGAAGAAAAGAGGAAAAAGAGGAGAAACGTAGATAAAAAAGGAGAAAAGAGTACAAAACAGTAGAAAACAGTAGAAAAGAGTACAAAACTGTAGAAAACAGTAGAAAAGAGGAGAAAACAGGAGAAAACAGTGGAAAACATGAGAAATGAGGAGAAAGAGGAGAAAGAGGAGAAAAGAGAATAAAAAAGGAGAAAAGATTAGAAAACAGGAGAAAAGAGGAGAAAAGAGGAGAACACAGGAGAAAAGAGAAAAAAAACAGGAGAAAAGAGAAGAAAAGAGAAGAAAAGAGGAGAAAACAGGTGAAAAGAGGAGAAAACAGGTGAAATGAAGAGAAAGAGGAGAAAGAGGATGAAACAGTAGAAAAGAGGATAAAACAGGAGAAAAGAGGAGAACACAGGAGAAAAGAGGAGAAAACAGAAGAAAAGAGGAAAAAGAGGAGAAAAGTGGATAAAAAAGGAGAAAAGAGTACAAAACAGTAGAAAACAGTAGAAAAGAGGAGAAAACAGGAGAAAACAGTGGAAAACATGAGAAATGAGCAGAAAGAGGAGAAAGAGGAGAAAAGAGAATAAAAAAGGAGAAAAGATTAGAAAACAGGAGAAAACAGTGGAAAAGTGGAGAAAAGAGGAGAAAGAGGAGAAAGAGGAGAAAAGAGAATCAAAAAGGAGAAAAGTTTAGAAAAGAGGAGAAAAGAGGAGAACACAGTTGAAAACAGGAGAAAAGAGGAAAAAGAGGAGAAAAGTGGATAAAAAAGGAGAAACGAGTACAAAACAGGAGAAAACAGTAGAAAAGAGGAGAAAACAGGAGAAAACAGTGGAAAACATGAGAAAGGAGGAGAAAGAGGAGAAAGACGAGAAAAGAGAATAAAAAAGGAGAAAAGATTAGAAAACAGGAGAAAAGATGAGAACACAGGCGAAAAGAGGAGAAAACAGGAGAAAAGAGGAGAAAACAGTAGAAAACAGGAGAAAAGAGGAGAACACAGGAGAAAAGAGGGAAAAAAAGGAGAAAAGAGGAGAAAAGAGAAGAAAAGAGGAGAAAACAGGTGAAAAGAGGAGAAAACAGGTGAAATGAAGAGAAAGAGGGGAAAGAGGATAAAACAGTAGAAAAGAGGATAAAACAGGAGAAAAGAGGAGAACACAGGAGAACACAGGAGAAAAGAGTAGAAAACAGAAGAAAAGAGGAAAAAGAGGAGAAACGTAGATAAAAAAGGAGAAAAGAGTACAAAACAGCAGAAAACAGGAGAAAAGAGTACAAAACAGTAGAAAACAGTAGAAAAGAGGAGAAAACAGGAGAAAACAATGGAAAACATGAGAAATGAGCAGAAAGAGGAGAAGGAGGAGAAAAGAGAATAAAAAAGGAGAAAAGATTAGAAAACAGGAGAAAACAGTAGAAATGTGGAGAAAACAGGAGAAAGAGGAGAAAAGAGAATCAAAAAGGAGAAAAGTTTAGAAAAAAAGGCGAAAAGAGGAGAACACAGTTGAAAACAGGAGAAAAGAGGAGAACACAGGAGAAAACAGAAGAAAAGAGGAAAAAGAGGAGAAAACAGTGGAAAACATGAGAAATGAGGAGAAAGAGGAGAAAGAGGAGAAAAGAGAATAAAAAAGGAGAAAACATTAGAAAACAGGAGAAAAGAGGAGAAAAGAGGAGAACACAGGAGAAAAGAGCAAAAAAACAGGAGAAAAGAGAGAAAAGAGAAGAAAAGAGGAGAAAACAGGTGAAAAGAGGAGAAAACAGGTGAAATGAAGAGAAAGAGGAGAAAGAGGATAAAACAGTAGAAAAGAGGATAAAACAGGAGAAAAGAGGAGAACACAGGAGAAAATAGGAGAAAACAGAAGAAAAGAGGAAAAGAGGAGAAACGTAGATAAAAAGGAGAAAAGAGTACAAAACAGTAGAAAACAGTAGAAAAGAGTACAAAACAGTAGAAAACAGTAGAAAAGAGGAGAAAACAGGAGAAAAACAGTGGAAAACATGAGAAATGAGCAGAAAGAGGAGAAAGAGGAGAAAAGAGAATAAAAAAGGAGAAAAGATGAGAAAACAGGAGAAAACAGTAGAAAAGTGGAGAAAACAGGAGAAAGAGGAGAAAGAGGAGAAAAGAGAATCAAAAACGAGAAAAGTTTAGAAAAGAGGAGAACACAGTTGAAAAGAGGAGAAAAGAGGAGAAAACAGCAGAAATGAGGAGAAAGAGGAGAAAAGAGAATAAAAAGGAGAAAAGAGTACAAAACAGTAGAAAACAGTAGAAAAGAGTACAAAACTGTAGAAAAGAGGAGAAAACAGGAGAAAACAGTGGAAAACATGAGAAATGAGGAGAAAGAGGAGAAAGAGGAGAAAAGACAATAAAAAAGGAGAAAAGATTAGAAAACAGGAGAAAACAGTAGAAAAGTGGAGAACACAGGAGAAAGAGGAGAAAGAGGAGAAAAGAGAATCAAAAAGGAGAAAAGTTTAGAAAAGAGGAGAACACAGTTGAAAAGAGGAGAAAAGAGGAGAAAACTGCAGAAATGAGGAGAAAGAGGAGAAAAGAGAATAAAAAAGGAGAAAAGATTAGAAAACAGGAGAAAACAGTAGAAAAGTGTAGAAAACAGGAGAAAGAGGAGAAAGAGGAGAAAAGAGAATCAAAAAGGAGAAAAGTTTAGAAAAGAGGAGAAAAGAGGAGAACACAGTTGTAAACAGGAGAAAAGAGGAAAAAGAGGAGAAAAGTGGATAAAAAAGGAGAAAAGAGTACAAAACAGGAGAAAACAGTAGAAAAGAGGAGAAAACAGGAGAAAACAGTGGAAAACATGAGAAAGGAGGAGAAAGAGGAGAAAGACGAGAAAAGAGAATAAAAAAGGAGAAAAGATTAGAAAACAGGAGAAAAGAGGAGAACACAGGCGAAAAGAGGAGAAAACAGGAGAAAAGAGGATAAAACAGGAGAAAAGAGAAGAAAAGAGGAGAAAACAGGTGAAAAGAGGAGAAAACAGGTGAAATGAAGAGAAAGAGGAGAAAGGGGAGAATAGAGAATAGAAAATGAGAAAAGATTTGAAAACAGGAGAAAGAGGAGAAAAGAGGAGAACACAGGAGAAAAGAGGGGGAAAAAAGGAGAAAAGAGGAGAAAAGAGAAGAAAAGAGGAGAAAACAGGTGAAAAGAGGAGAAAACAGGTGAAATGAAGAGAAAGAGGGGAAAGAGGATAAAACAGTAGAAAAGAGGATAAAACAGGAGAAAAGAGGAGAACACAGGAGAACACAGGAGGAAAGAGGAGAAAACAGAAGAAAAGAGGAAAAAGAGGAGAAACGTAGATAAAAAAGGAGAAAACAGTACAAAACAGTAGAAAACAGTAGAAAAGTATACAAAACAGTAGAAAACAGTAGAAAAGAGGAGAAAACAGAAGAAAATAGTGGAAAACATGAGAAATGAGCAGAAAGAGGAGAAAGAGGAGAAAAGAGAATAAAAAAGGAGAAAAGATTAGAAAACAGGAGAAAACAGTAGAAAAGTGGAGAAAACAGGAGAAAGAGGAGAAAAGAGAATCAAAAAGGAGAAAAGTTTAGAAAAGAGGAGAAAAGAGGAGAACACAGTTGAAAACAGGAGAAAAGAGGAGAACACAGGAGAAAACAGAATAAAAAAGGAGAAAAGATTAGAAAACAGGAGAAAACAGTAGAAAAGAGGATAAAACAGGAGAAAAGAGAAGAAAAGAGGAGAAAACAGGTGAAAAGAGGAGAAAACAGGTGAAATAAAGAGAAAGAGGAGAAAGAGGATAAGACAGTAGAAAAGAGGATAAAACAGGAGAAAAGAGGAGAACACAGTTGAAAAGAGTAGAAAAGAGGAGAAAACAGGAGAAAAGAGGAGAAAAAGCAGAAATGAGGAGAAAGAGGAGAAAACAGAATAAAAAAGGAGAAAAGATTAGAAAACAGGAGAAAAGAGTGGAAAAGAGGATAAACGAGGAGAAAAGAACAGAAAGGTAGAGAAACCCAGGAGACGAGAGGAGGAAAGAGGAGAAAGAGGATAAAACAGTAGAAAAGAGGATAAAACAGGAGAAAAGAGGAGAGCACAGGAGAACACAGGAGAAAAGAGGAGAAAACAGAAGAAAAGAGGAAAAACAGGAGAAAAGAGAAGAAAAGAGAAGAAAAGAGGAGAAAACAGGTGAAAAGAGTAGAAAACAGGTGAAATGAAGAGAAAGAGGGGAAAGAGGATAAAACAGTAGAAAAGAGGATAAAACAGGAGAAAAGAGGATAAAACAGGAGAAAAGAGGAGAACACAGGAGAAAAGAGGAAAAGAGGAGAAACGTAGATAAAAAGGAGAAAAGAGTACAAAACAGTAGAAAACAGTAGAAAAGAGTACAAAACAGTAGAAAACAGTAGAAAAGAGGAGAAAACAGGAGAAAACAGTGGAAAACATGAGAAATGAGCAGAAAGAGGAGAAAGAGGAGAAAAGAGAATAAAAAAGGAGAAAAGATTAGAAAACAGGAGAAAACAGTAGAAAAGTGGAGAAAACAGGAGAAAGAGGAGGAAGAGGAGAAAAGAGAATCAAAAACGAGAAAAGTTTAGAAAAGAGGAGAACACAGTTGAAAAGAGGAGAAAAGAGGAGAAAACAGCAGAAATGAGGAGAAAGAGGAGAAAAGAGAATAAAAAAGGAGAAAAGAGTACAAAACAGTAGAAAACAGTAGAAAAGAGTACAAAACTGTAGAAAAGAGGAGAAAACAGGAGAAAACAGTGGAAAACATGAGAAATGAGGAGAAAGAGGAGAAAGAGGAGAAAAGACAATAAAAAAGGAGAAAAGATTAGAAAACAGGAGAAAACAGTAGAAAAGTGGAGAACACAGGAGAAAGAGGAGAAAGAGGAGAAAAGAGAATCAAAAAGGAGAAAAGTTTAGAAAAGAGGAGAACACAGTTGAAAAGAGGAGAAAAGAGGAGAAAACTGCAGAAATGAGGAGAAAGAGGAGAAAAGAGAATAAAAAAGGAGAAAAGATTAGAAAACAGGAGAAAACAGTAGAAAAGTGTAGAAAACAGGAGAAAAGAGAAGAAAAGAGGAGAAAACAGGTGAAAAGAGGAGAAAACAGGTGAAATAAAGAGAAAGAGGAGAAAGAGGATAAGACAGTAGAAAAGAGGATAAAACAGGAGAAAAGAGGAGAACACAGTTGAAAAGAGTAGAACAGAGGAGAAAACAGGTGAAATGACGAGAAAGAGGAGAAAGGGGAGAAAAGAGAATAAAAAATGAGAAAAGATTTGAAAACAGGAGAAAAGAGGAGAACACAGGAGAACACAGGAGAAAAGAGGGAAAAAAAGGAGAAAAGAGGAGAAAAGAGAAGAAAAGAGGAGAAAACAGGTGAAAAGTGGAGAAAACAGGTGAAATGAAGAGAAAGAGGGGAAGAGGATAAAACAGTGGAAAAGAGGATAAAACAGGAGAAAAGAGGAGAACACAGGAGAAAAGAGGAGAAAACAGAAGAAAAGAGGAAAAAGAGGAGAAACGTAGATAAAAAAGGAGAAAACAGTACAAAACAGTAGAAAACAGTAGAAAAGCGGAGAAAACAGGAGAAAATAGTGGAAAACATGAAAAATGAGCAGAAAGAGGAGAAAGAGGAGAAAAGCGAATAAAAAAGGAGAAAAGATTAGAAAACAGGAGAAAACAGTAGAAAAGTGGAGAAAACAGGAGAAAGAGGAGTAAAGAGAATCAAAAAGGAGAAAAGTTTAGAAAAGAGGAGAAAAGAGGAGAACACAGTTGAAAACAGGAGAAAAGAGGAGAACACAGGAGAAAACAGAAGAAAAGAGGAAAAAGAGGAGAAAAGTAGATAAAAAAGGAGAAAAGAGTACAAAACAGGAGAAAACAGTAGAAAAGAGGAGAAAAGAGGAGAAAACAGTGGAAAACATGAGAAAGGAGGAGAAAGAAGAGAAAGAGGAGAAAAGAGAATAAAAAAGGAGAAAAGATTAGAAAACAGGAGAAAAGAGGAGAACACAGGCGAAAAGAGGAGAACACAGGAGAAAAGAGGAGAAGAGAGTAGAAAACAGGAGAAAAGAGGAGAACACAGGAGAAAACAGAAGAAAAGAGGAAAAAGAGGAGAAAACAGAATAAAAAAGGAGAAAAGATTAGAAAACAGGAGAAAACAGTAGAAAAGACGATAAAACAGGAGAAAAGAGAAGAAAAGAGGAGAAAACAGGTGAAAAGAGGAGAAAACAGGTGAAATGAAGAGAAAGAGGGGAAAGAGGAAAAAATAGTAGAAAAGAGGATAAAACAGGAGAAAAGAGGAGAACACAGGAGAACACAGGAGAAAAGAGGAGAAAACAGAAGAAAAGAGGAAAAAGAGGAGAAACGTAGATAAAAAAGGAGAAAACAGTACAAAACAGTAGATAACAGTAGAAAAGAGGAGAAAACAGGAGAAAACAGTGGAAAACGTGAGAAATGAGGAGAAAGAGGAGAAAGAGGAGAAAAGAGAATAAAAAAGGAGAAAACATTAGAAAACAGGAGAAAACAGTAGAAAAGTGGAGAAAACAGGAGAAAGAGGAGAAAGAGGAGAAAAGAGAATCAAAAAGGAGAAAAGTTTAGAAAAGAGGAGAAAAGAGGAGAACACAGTTGAAAACAGGAGAAAAGAGGAGAACACAGGAGAAAACAGAAGAAAAGAGGAAAAAGAGGAGAAAAGTAGATAAAAAAGGAGAAAAGAGTACAAAACAGTAGAAAACAGTAGAAAAGAGTACAAAACTGTAGAAAAGAGGAGAAAACAGGAGAAAACAGTGGAAAACATGAGAAATGAGGAGAAAGAGGAGAAAGAGGAGAAAAGACAATAAAAAAGGAGAAAAGATTAGAAAACAGGAGAAAACAGTAGAAAAGTGGAGAACACAGGAGAAAGAGGAGAAAGAGGAGAAAAGAGAATCAAAAAGGAGAAAAGTTTAGAAAAGAGGAGAACACAGTTGAAAAGAGGAGAAAAGAGGAGAAAACTGCAGAAATGAGGAGAAAGAGGAGAAAAGAGAATAAAAAAGGAGAAAAGATTAGAAAACAGGAGAAAACAGTAGAAAAGTGGAGAAAACAGGAGAAAGAGGAGAAAGAGGAGAAAAGAGAATCAAAAAGGAGAAAAGTTTAGAAAAGAGGAGAAAAGAGGAGAACACAGTTGTAAACAGGAGAAAAGAGGAAAAAGAGGAGAAAAGTGGATAAAAAAGGAGAAAAGAGTACAAAACAGGAGAAAACAGTAGAAAAGAGGAGAAAACAGGAGAAAACAGTGGAAAACATGAGAAAGTAGGAGAAAGAGGAGAAAGACGAGAAAAGAGAATAAAAAAGGAGAAAAGATTAGAAAACAGGAGAAAAGAGGAGAACACAGGCGAAAAGTGGAGAAAACAGGAGAAAAGAGGATAAAACAGGAGAAAAGAGAAGAAAAGAGGAGAAAACAGGTGAAAAGAGGAGAAAACAGGTGAAATGAAGAGAAAGAGGAGAAAGGGGAGAATAGAGAATAGAAAATGAG
The DNA here is from genome assembly GCF_047496795.1 of Chiloscyllium punctatum. Classification (NCBI taxonomy): domain Eukaryota; kingdom Metazoa; phylum Chordata; class Chondrichthyes; order Orectolobiformes; family Hemiscylliidae; genus Chiloscyllium; species Chiloscyllium punctatum. The sequence continues at coordinate 78,650 of NW_027310198.1, read as the reverse complement.
AAAAGATTTGAAAACAGGAGAAAAGAGGAGAAAAGAGGAGAACACAGGAGAAAAGAGGGGGAAAAAAGGAGAAAAGAGGAGAAAAGAGAAGAAAAGAGGAGAAAACAGGTGAAAAGAGGAGAAAACAGGTGAAATGAAGAGAAAGAGGGGAAAGAGGATAAAACAGTAGAAAAGAGGATAAAACAGGAGAAAAGAGGAGAACACAGGAGAACACAGGAGGAAAGAGGAGAAAACAGAAGAAAAGAGGAAAAAGAGGAGAAACGTAGATAAAAAAGGAGAAAACAGTACAAAACAGTAGAAAACAGTAGAAAAGTGTACAAAACAGTAGAAAACAGTAGAAAAGAGGAGAAAACAGGAGAAAATAGTGGAAAACATGAGAAATGAGCAGAAAGAGGAGAAAGAGGAGAAAAGAGAATAAAAAAGGAGAAAAGATTAGAAAACAGGAGAAAACAGTAGAAAAGTGGAGAAAACAGGAGAAAGAGGAGAAAAGAGAATCAAAAAGGAGAAAAGTTTAGAAAAGAGGAGAAAAGAGGAGAAAACAGGAGAAAACAGTGGAAAACATGAGAAAGGAGGAGAAAGAAGAGAAAGACGAGAAAAGAGAATAAAAAAGGAGAAAAGATTAGAAAACAGGAGAAAAGAGGAGAACACAGGCGAAAAGTGGAGAACACAGGAGAAAAGAGGAGAAAACAGTAGAAAACAGGAGAAAAGAGGAGAACACAGGAGAAATCAGAAGAAAAGAGGATAAAACAGGAGAAAAGAGAAGAAAAGAGGAGAAAACAGGTGAAAAGAGGAGAAAACAGGTGAAATAAAGAGAAAGAGGAGAAAGAGGATAAGACAGTAGAAAAGAGGATAAAACAGGAGAAAAGAGGAGAACACAGTTGAAAAGAGTAGAAAAGAGGAGAAAACAGGAGAAAAGAGGAGAAAAAGCAGAAATGAGGAGAAAGAGGAGAAAACAGAATAAAAAAGGAGAAAAGATTAGAAAACAGGAGAAAAGAGTGGAAAAGAGGATAAACGAGGAGAAAAGAACAGAAAGGTAGAGAAACCCAGGAGACGAGAGGAGGAAAGAGGAGAAAGAGGATAAAACAGTAGAAAAGAGGATAAAACAGGAGAAAAGAGGAGAGCACAGGAGAACACAGGAGAAAAGAGGAGAAAACAGAAGAAAAGAGGAAAAACAGGAGAAAAGAGAAGAAAAGAGAAGAAAAGAGAAGAAAAGAGGAGAAAACAGGTGAAAAGAGTAGAAAACAGGTGAAATGAAGAGAAAGAGGGGAAAGAGGATAAAACAGTAGAAAAGAGGATAAAACAGGAGAAAAGAGGAGAACACAGGAGAACACAGGAGAAAAGAGGAGAAAACAGAAGAAAAGAGGAAAAAGAGGAGAAACGTAGATAAAAAAGGAGAAAAGAGTACAAAAAAGCACAAAACAGGAGAAAAGAGTACAAAACAGTAGAAAACAGGAGAAAAGAGGAGAAAACAGGAGAAAACAATGGAAAACATGAGAAATGAGCAGAAAGAGGAGAAAGAGGAGAAAAGAGAATAAAAAAGGAGAAAAGATTAGAAAACAGGAGAAAACAGTAGAAAAGTTGAGAAAACAGGAGAAAGAGGAGAAAGAGGAGAAAAGAGAATCAAAAAGGAGATAAGTTTAGAAAAAAGGCGAAAAGAGGAGAACACAGTTGAAAACAGGAGAAAAGAGGAGAACACAGGAGAAAACAGAAGAAAAGAGGAAAAAGAGGAGAAAAGTAGATAAAAAAGGAGAAAAGAGTACAAAACAGTAGAAAACAGTAGAAAAGAGTACAAAACAGTAGAAAACAGTAGAAAAGAGGAGAAAACAGGAGAAAACAGTGGAAAACATGAGAAATGAGGAGAAAGAGGAGAAAGAGGAGAAAAGAGAATAAAAAAGGAGAAAAGATTAGAAAACAGGAGAAAAGAGGAGAAAAGAGGAGAACACAGGAGAAAAGAGAAAAAAACAAGAGAAAAGAGAAGAAAAGAGGAGAAAACAGGTGAAAAGAGGAGAAAACAGGTGAAATGAAGAGAAAGAGGAGAAAGAGGATGAAACAGTAGAAAAGAGGATAAAACAGGAGAAAAGAGGAGAACACAGGAGAAAAGAGGAGAAAACAGAAGAAAAGAGGAAAAAGAGGAGAAACGTAGATAAAAAGGAGAAAAGAGTACAAAACAGTAGAAAACAGTAGAAAAGAGTACAAAACAGTAGAAAACAGTAGAAAAGAGGAGAAAACAGGAGAAAACAGTGGAAAACATGAGAAATGAGCAGAAAGAGGAGAAAGAGGAGAAAAGAGAATAAAAAAGGAGAAAAGATTAGAAAACAGGAGAAAACAGTGGAAAAGTGGAGAAAAGAGGAGAAAGAGGAGAAAGAGGAGAAAAGAGAATCAAAAAGGAGAAAAGTTTAGAAAAAAGGCGAAAAGAGGAGAACACAGTTGAAAACAGGAGAAAAGAGGAGAACACAGGAGAAAACAGAAGAAAAGAGGAAAAAGAGGAGAAAACAGTGGAAAACATGAGAAATGAGGAGAAAGAGGAGAAAGAGGAGAAAAGAGAATAAAAAAGGAGAAAACATTAGAAAACAGGAGAAAAGAGGAGAAAAGAGGAGAACACAGGAGAAAAGAGCAAAAAAACAGGAGAAAAGAGAAGAAAAGAGAAGAAAAGAGGAGAAAACAGGTGAAAAGAGGAGAAAACAGGTGAAATGAAGAGAAAGAGGAGAAAGAGGATAAAACAGTAGAAAAGAGGATAAAACAGGAGAAAAGAGGAGAACACAGGAGAAAATAGGAGAAAACAGAAGAAAAGAGGAAAAGAGGAGAAACGTAGATAAAAAGGAGAAAAGAGTACAAAACAGTAGAAAACAGTAGAAAAGAGTACAAAACAGTAGAAAACAGTAGAAAAGAGGAGAAAACAGGAGAAAACAGTGGAAAACATGAGAAATGAGCAGAAAGAGGAGAAAGAGGAGAAAAGAGAATAAAAAAGGAGAAAAGATTAGAAAACAGGAGAAAACAGTAGAAAAGTGGAGAAAACAGGAGAAAGAGGAGAAAGAGGAGAAAAGAGAATCAAAAACGAGAAAAGTTTAGAAAAGAGGAGAACACAGTTGAAAAGAGGAGAAAAGAGGAGAAAACAGCAGAAATGAGGAGAAAGAGGAGAAAAGAGAATAAAAAAGGAGAAAAGAGTACAAAACAGTAGAAAACAGTAGAAAAGAGTACAAAACTGTAGAAAAGAGGAGAAAACAGGAGAAAACAGTGGAAAACATGAGAAATGAGGAGAAAGAGGAGAAAGAGGAGAAAAGACAATAAAAAAGGAGAAAAGATTAGAAAACAGGAGAAAACAGTAGAAAAGTGGAGAACACAGGAGAAAGAGGAGAAAAGAGAATCAAAAAGGAGAAAAGTTTAGAAAAGAGGAGAACACAGTTGAAAAGAGGAGAAAAGAGGAGAAAACTGCAGAAATGAGGAGAAAGAGGAGAAAAGAGAATAAAAAAGGAGAAAAGATTAGAAAACAGGAGAAAACAGTAGAAAAGTGGAGAAAACAGGAGAAAGAGGAGAAAGAGGAGAAAAGAGAATCAAAAAGGAGAAAAGTTTAGAAAAGAGGAGAAAAGAGGAGAACACAGTTGTAAACAGGAGAAAAGAGGAAAAAGAGGAGAAAAGTGGATAAAAAAGGAGAAAAGAGTACAAAACAGGAGAAAACAGTAGAAAAGAGGAGAAAACAGGAGAAAACAGTGGAAAACATGAGAAAGGAGGAGAAAGAGGAGAAAGACGAGAAAAGAGAATAAAAAAGGAGAAAAGATTAGAAAACAGGAGAAAAGAGGAGAACACAGGCGAAAAGAGGAGAAAACAGGAGAAAAGAGGATAAAACAGGAGAAAAGAGAAGAAAAGAGGAGAAAACAGGTGAAAAGAGGAGAAAACAGGTGAAATGAAGAGAAAGAGGAGAAAGGGGAGAATAGAGAATAATAAATGAGAAAAGATTTGAAAACAGGAGAAAAGAGGAGAAAAGAGGAGAACACAGGAGAAAATAGGGAAAAAAAAGGAGAAAAGAGGAGAAAAGAGAAGAAAAGAGGAGAAAACAGGTGAAAAGAGGAGAAAACAGGTGAAATGAAGAGAAAGAGGGGAAAGAGGATAAAACAGTAGAAAAGAGGATAAAACAGGAGAAAAGAGGAGAACACAGGAGAACACAGGAGAAAAGAGGAGAAAACAGAAGAAAAGAGGAAAAAGAGGAGAAACGTAGATAAAAAAAGGAGAAAAGAGTAGAAAACAGTAGAAAAGAGTACAAAACTGTAGAAAACAGTAGAAAAGAGGAGAAAACAGGAGAAAACAGTGGAAAACATGAGAAATGAGGAGAAAGAGGAGAAAGAGGAGAAAAGAGAATAAAAAAGGAGAAAAGATTAGAAAACAGGAGAAAAGAGGAGAAAAGAGGAGAACACAGGAGAAAAGAGAAAAAAACAGGAGAAAAGAGAAGAAAAGAGAAGAAAAGAGGAGAAAACAGGTGAAAAGAGGAGAAAACAGGTGAAATGAAGAGAAAGAGGAGAAAGAGGATAAAACAGTAGAAAAGAGGATAAAACAGGAGAAAAGAGGAGAACACAGGAGAAAAGAGGAGAAAACAGAAGAAAAGAGGAAAAAGAGGAGAAACGTAGATAAAAAGGAGAAAAGAGTACAAAACAGTAGAAAACAGTAGAAAAGAGTACAAAACAGTAGAAAACAGTAGAAAAGAGGAGAAAACAGGAGAAAACAGTGGAAAACATGAGAAATGAGCAGAAAGAGGAGAAAGAGGAGAAAAGAGCATAAAAAAGGAGAAAAGATTAGAAAACAGGAGAAAACAGTAGAAAAGTGGAGAAAAGAGGAGAAAGAGGAGAAAGAGGAGAAAAGAGAATCAAAAAGGAGAAAAGTTTAGAAAAGAGGAGAAAAGAGGAGAACACAGTTGAAAACAGGAGAAAAGAGGAAAAAGAGGAGAAAAGTGGATAAAAAAGGAGAAAAGAGTACAAAACAGGAGAAAACAGTAGAAAAGAGGAGAAAACAGGAGAAAACAGTGGAAAACATGAGAAAGGAGGAGAAAGAGGAGAAAGACGAGAAAAGAGAATAAAAAAGGAGAAAAGATTAGAAAACAGGAGAAAAGAGGAGAACACAGGCGAAAAGAGGAGAAAACAGGAGAAAAGAGGAGAAAACAGTAGAAAACAGGAGAAAAGAGGAGAACACAGGAGAAAAGAGGGAAAAAAAGGAGAAAAGAGGAGAAAAGAGAAGAAAAGAGGAGAAAACAGATGAAAAGAGGAGAAAACAGGTGAAATGAAGAGAAAGAGGGGAAAGAGGATAAAACAGGAGAAAAGAGGAGAACACAGGAGAACACAGGAGAAAAGAGGAGAAAACAGAAGAAAAGAGGAAAAAGAGGAGAAACGTAGATAAAAAAGGAGAAAACAGTACAAAACAGTAGATAACAGTAGAAAAGAGGAGAAAACAGGAGAAAACAGTGGAAAACGTGAGAAATGAGGAGAAAGAGGAGAAAGAGGAGAAAAGAGAATAAAAAAGGAGAAAACATTAGAAAACAGGAGAAAACAGTAGAAAAGTGGAGAAAACAGGAGAAAGAGGAGAAAGAGGAGAAAAGAGAATCAAAAAGGAGAAAAGTTTAGAAAAGAGGAGAAAAGAGGAGAACACAGTTGAAAACAGGAGAAAAGAGGAGAACACAGGAGAAAACAGAAGAAAAGAGGAAAAAGAGGAGAAAAGTAGATAAAAAAGGAGAAAAGAGTACAAAACAGTAGAAAACAGTAGAAAAGAGTACAAAACTGTAGAAAAGAGGAGAAAACAGGAGAAAACAGTGGAAAACATGAGAAATGAGGAGAAAGAGGAGAAAGAGGAGAAAAGACAATAAAAAAGGAGAAAAGATTAGAAAACAGGAGAAAACAGTAGAAAAGTGGAGAACACAGGAGAAAGAGGAGAAAGAGGAGAAAAGAGAATCAAAAAGGAGAAATGTTTAGAAAAGAGGAGAACACAGTTGAAAAGAGGAGAAAAGAGGAGAAAACTGCAGAAATGAGGAGAAAGAGGAGAAAAGAGAATAAAAAAGGAGAAAAGATTAGAAAACAGGAGAAAACAGTAGAAAAGTGGAGAAAACAGGAGAAAGAGGAGAAAGAGGAGAAAAGAGAATCAAAAAGGAGAAAAGTTTAGAAAAGAGGAGAAAAGAGGAGAACACAGTTGTAAACAGGAGAAAAGAGGAAAAAGAGGAGAAAAGTGGATAAAAAAGGAGAAAAGAGTACAAAACAGGAGAAAACAGTAGAAAAGAGGAGAAAACAGGAGAAAACAGTGGAAAACATGAGAAAGTAGGAGAAAGAGGAGAAAGACGAGAAAAGAGAATAAAAAAGGAGAAAAGATTAGAAAACAGGAGAAAAGAGGAGAACACAGGCGAAAAGTGGAGAAAACAGGAGAAAAGAGGATAAAACAGGAGAAAAGAGAAGAAAAGAGGAGAAAACAGGTGAAAAGAGGAGAAAACAGGTGAAATGAAGAGAAAGAGGAGAAAGGGGAGAATAGAGAATAGAAAATGAGAAAAGATTTGAAAACAGGAGAAAAGAGGAGAAAAGAGGAGAACACAGGAGAAAAGAGGGGGAAAAAAGGAGAAAAGAGGAGAAAAGAGAAGAAAAGAGGAGAAAACAGGTGAAAAGAGGAGAAAACAGGTGAAATGAAGAGAAAGAGGGGAAAGAGGATAAAACAGTAGAAAAGAGGATAAAACAGGAGAAAAGAGGAGAACACAGGAGAACACAGGAGGAAAGAGGAGAAAACAGAAGAAAAGAGGAAAAAGAGGAGAAACGTAGATAAAAAAGGAGAAAACAGTACAAAACAGTAGAAAACAGTAGAAAAGTGTACAAAACAGTAGAAAACAGTAGAAAAGAGGAGAAAACAGGAGAAAATAGTGGAAAACATGAGAAATGAGCAGAAAGAGGAGAAAGAGGAGAAAAGAGAATAAAAAAGGAGAAAAGATTAGAAAACAGGAGAAAACAGTAGAAAAGTGGAGAAAACAGGAGAAAGAGGAGAAAAGAGAATCAAAAAGGAGAAAAGTTTAGAAAAGAGGAGAAAAGAGGAGAACACAGTTGAAAACAGGAGAAAAGAGGAGAACACAGGAGAAAACAGAAGAAAAGAGGAAAAAGAGGAGAAAAGTAGATAAAAAAGGAGAAAAGAGTACAAAACAGGAGAAAACAGTAGAAAAGAGGAGAAAACAGGAGAAAACAGTGGAAAACATGAGAAAGGAGGAGAAAGAAGAGAAAGACGAGAAAAGAGAATAAAAAAGGAGAAAAGATTAGAAAACAGGAGAAAAGAGGAGAACACAGGCGAAAAGTGGAGAACACAGGAGAAAAGAGGAGAAAACAGTAGAAAACAGGAGAAAAGAGGAGAACACAGGAGAAATCAGAAGAAAAGAGGATAAAACAGGAGAAAGAGAAGAAAAGAGGAGAAAACAGGTGAAAAGAGGAGAAAACAGGTGAAATAAAGAGAAAGAGGAGAAAGAGGATAAGACAGTAGAAAAGAGGATAAAACAGGAGAAAAGAGGAGAACACAGTTGAAAAGAGTAGAAAAGAGGAGAAAACAGGAGAAAAGAGGAGAAAAAGCAGAAATGAGGAGAAAGAGGAGAAAACAGAATAAAAAAGGAGAAAAGATTAGAAAACAGGAGAAAAGAGTGGAAAAGAGGATAAACGAGGAGAAAAGAACAGAAAGGTAGAGAAACCCAGGAGACGAGAGGAGGAAAGAGGAGAAAGAGGATAAAACAGTAGAAAAGAGGATAAAACAGGAGAAAAGAGGAGAGCACAGGAGAACACAGGAGAAAAGAGGAGAAAACAGAAGAAAAGAGGAAAAACAGGAGAAAAGAGAAGAAAAGAGAAGAAAAGAGAAGAAAAGAGGAGAAAACAGGTGAAAAGAGTAGAAAACAGGTGAAATGAAGAGAAAGAGGGGAAAGAGGATAAAACAGTAGAAAAGAGGATAAAACAGGAGAAAAGAGGAGAACACAGGAGAACACAGGAGAAAAGAGGAGAAAACAGAAGAAAAGAGGAAAAAGAGGAGAAACGTAGATAAAAAAGGAGAAAAGAGTACAAAAAAGCACAAAACAGGAGAAAAGAGTACAAAACAGTAGAAAACAGGAGAAAAGAGGAGAAAACAGGAGAAAACAATGGAAAACATGAGAAATGAGCAGAAAGAGGAGAAAGAGGAGAAAAGAGAATAAAAAAGGAGAAAAGATTAGAAAACAGGAGAAAACAGTAGAAAAGTTGAGAAAACAGGAGAAAGAGGAGAAAGAGGAGAAAAGAGAATCAAAAAGGAGATAAGTTTAGAAAAAAGGCGAAAAGAGGAGAACACAGTTGAAAACAGGAGAAAAGAGGAGAACACAGGAGAAAACAGAAGAAAAGAGGAAAAAGAGGAGAAAAGTAGATAAAAAAGGAGAAAAGAGTACAAAACAGTAGAAAACAGTAGAAAAGAGTACAAAACAGTAGAAAACAGTAGAAAAGAGGAGAAAACAGGAGAAAACAGTGGAAAACATGAGAAATGAGGAGAAAGAGGAGAAAGAGGAGAAAAGAGAATAAAAAAGGAGAAAAGATTAGAAAACAGGAGAAAAGAGGAGAAAAGAGGAGAACACAGGAGAAAAGAGAAAAAAACAAGAGAAAAGAGAAGAAAAGAGGAGAAAACAGGTGAAAAGAGGAGAAAACAGGTGAAATGAAGAGAAAGAGGAGAAAGAGGATGAAACAGTAGAAAAGAGGATAAAACAGGAGAAAAGAGGAGAACACAGGAGAAAAGAGGAGAAAACAGAAGAAAAGAGGAAAAAGAGGAGAAACGTAGATAAAAAGGAGAAAAGAGTACAAAACAGTAGAAAACAGTAGAAAAGAGTACAAAACAGTAGAAAACAGTAGAAAAGAGGAGAAAACAGGAGAAAACAGTGGAAAACATGAGAAATGAGCAGAAAGACGAGAAAGAGGAGAAAAGAGAATCAAAAAGGAGAAAAGTTTAGAAAAAAGGCGAAAAGAGGAGAACACAGTTGAAAACAGGAGAAAAGAGGAGAACACAGGAGAAAACAGAAGAAAAGAGGAAAAAGAGGAGAAAACAGTGGAAAACATGAGAAATGAGGAGAAAGAGGAGAAAGAGGAGAAAAGAGAATAAAAAAGGAGAAAACATTAGAAAACAGGAGAAAAGAGGAGAAAAGAGGAGAACACAGGAGAAAAGAGCAAAAAAACAGGAGAAAAGAGAAGAAAAGAGAAGAAAAGAGGAGAAAACAGGTGAAAAGAGGAGAAAACAGGTGAAATGAAGAGAAAGAGGAGAAAGAGGATAAAACAGTAGAAAAGAGGATAAAACAGGAGAAAAGAGGAGAACACAGGAGAAAATAGGAGAAAACAGAAGAAAAGAGGAAAAGAGGAGAAACGTAGATAAAAAGGAGAAAAGAGTACAAAACAGTAGAAAACAGTGGAAAAGAGTACAAAACAGTAGAAAACAGTAGAAAAGAGGAGAAAACAGGAGAAAACAGTGGAAAACATGAGAAATGAGCAGAAAGAGGAGAAAGAGGAGAAAAGAGAATAAAAAAGGAGAAAAGATTAGAAAACAGGAGAAAACAGTAGAAAAGTGGAGAAAACAGGAGAAAGAGGAGAAAGAGGAGAAAAGAGAATCAAAAACGAGAAAAGTTTAGAAAAGAGGAGAACACAGTTGAAAAGAGGAGAAAAGAGGAGAAAACAGCAGAAATGAGGAGAAAGAGGAGAAAAGAGAATAAAAAAGGAGAAAAGAGTACAAAACAGTAGAAAACAGTAGAAAAGAGTACAAAACTGTAGAAAAGAGGAGAAAACAGGAGAAAACAGTGGAAAACATGAGAAATGAGGAGAAAGAGGAGAAAGAGGAGAAAAGACAATAAAAAAGGAGAAAAGATTAGAAAACAGGAGAAAACAGTAGAAAAGTGGAGAACACAGGAGAAAGAGGAGAAAAGAGAATCAAAAAGGAGAAAAGTTTAGAAAAGAGGAGAACACAGTTGAAAAGAGGAGAAAAGAGGAGAAAACTGCAGAAATGAGGAGAAAGAGGAGAAAAGAGAATAAAAAAGGAGAAAAGATTAGAAAACAGGAGAAAACAGTAGAAAAGTGGAGAAAACAGGAGAAAGAGGAGAAAGAGGAGAAAAGAGAATCAAAAAGGAGAAAAGTTTAGAAAAGAGGAGAAAAGAGGAGAACACAGTTGTAAACAGGAGAAAAGAGGAAAAAGAGGAGAAAAGTGGATAAAAAAGGAGAAAAGAGTACAAAACAGGAGAAAACAGTAGAAAAGAGTACAAAACAGTAGAAAACAGTAGAAAAGAGGAGAAAACAGGAGAAAACAGTGGAAAACATGAGAAATGAGCAGAAAGACGAGAAAGAGGAGAAAAGAGAATCAAAAAGGAGAAAAGTTTAGAAAAAAGGCGAAAAGAGGAGAACACAGTTGAAAACAGGAGAAAAGAGGAGAACACAGGAGAAAACAGAAGAAAAGAGGAAAAAGAGGAGAAAACAGTGGAAAACATGAGAAATGAGGAGAAAGAGGAGAAAGAGGAGAAAAGAGAATAAAAAAGGAGAAAACATTAGAAAACAGGAGAAAAGAGGAGAAAAGAGGAGAACACAGGAGAAAACAGTGGAAAACATGAGAAAGGAGGAGAAAGAGGAGAAAGACGAGAAAAGAGAATAAAAAAGGAGAAAAGATTAGAAAACAGGAGAAAAGAGGAGAACACAGGCGAAAAGAGGAGAAAACAGGAGAAAAGAGGATAAAACAGGAGAAAAGAGAAGAAAAGAGGAGAAAACAGGTGAAAAGAGGAGAAAACAGGTGAAATGAAGAGAAAGAGGAGAAAGGGGAGAATAGAGAATAATAAATGAGAAAAGATTTGAAAACAGGAGAAAAGAGGAGAAAAGAGGAGAACACAGGAGAAAATAGGGAAAAAAAAGGAGAAAAGAGGATAAAAGAGAAGAAAAGAGGAGAAAACAGGTGAAAAGAGGAGAAAACAGGTGAAATGAAGAGAAAGAGGGGAAAGAGGATAAAACAGTAGAAAAGAGGATAAAACAGGAGAAAAGAGGAGAACACAGGAGAACACAGGAGAAAAGAGGAGAAAACAGAAGAAAAGAGGAAAAAGAGGAGAAACGTAGATAAAAAAAGGAGAAAAGAGTAGAAAACAGTAGAAAAGAGTACAAAACTGTAGAAAACAGTAGAAAAGAGGAGAAAACAGGAGAAAACAGTGGAAAACATGAGAAATGAGGAGAAAGAGGAGAAAGAGGAGAAAAGAGAATAAAAAAGGAGAAAAGATTAGAAAACAGGAGAAAAGAGGAGAAAAGAGGAGAACACAGGAGAAAAGAGAAAAAAACAGGAGAAAAGAGAAGAAAAGAGAAGAAAAGAGGAGAAAACAGGTGAAAAGAGGAGAAAACAGGTGAAATGAAGAGAAAGAGGAGAAAGAGGATAAAACAGTAGAAAAGAGGATAAAACAGGAGAAAAGAGGAGAACACAGGAGAAAAGAGGAGAAAACAGAAGAAAAGAGGAAAAAGAGGAGAAACGTAGATAAAAAGGAGAAAAGAGTACAAAACAGTAGAAAACAGTAGAAAAGAGTACAAAACAGTAGAAAACAGTAGAAAAGAGGAGAAAACAGGAGAAAACAGTGGAAAACATGAGAAATGAGCAGAAAGAGGAGAAAGAGGAGAAAAGAGCATAAAAAAGGAGAAAAGATTAGAAAACAGGAGAAAACAGTAGAAAAGTGGAGAAAAGAGGAGAAAGAGGAGAAAGAGGAGAAAAGAGAATCAAAAAGGAGAAAAGTTTAGAAAAGAGGAGAAAAGAGGAGAACACAGTTGAAAACAGGAGAAAAGAGGAAAAAGAGGAGAAAAGTGGATAAAAAAGGAGAAAAGAGTACAAAACAGGAGAAAACAGTAGAAAAGAGGAGAAAACAGGAGAAAACAGTGGAAAACATGAGAAAGGAGGAGAAAGAGGAGAAAGACGAGAAAAGAGAATAAAAAAGGAGAAAAGATTAGAAAACAGGAGAAAAGAGGAGAACACAGGCGAAAAGAGGAGAAAACAGGAGAAAAGAGGAGAAAACAGTAGAAAACAGGAGAAAAGAGGAGAACACAGGAGAAAAGAGGGAAAAAAAGGAGAAAAGAGGAGAAAAGAGAAGAAAAGAGGAGAAAACAGATGAAAAGAGGAGAAAACAGGTGAAATGAAGAGAAAGAGGGGAAAGAGGATAAAACAGTAGAAAAGAGGATAAAACAGGAGAAAACAGGAGAACACAGGAGAACACAGGAGAAAAGAGTAGAAAACAGAAGAAAAGAGGAAAAAGAGGAGAAACGTAGATAAAAAAGGAGAAAAGAGTACAAAACAGCAGAAAACAGGAGAAAAGAGTACAAAACAGTAGAAAACAGTAGAAAAGAGGAGAAAACAGGAGAAAACAATGGAAAACATGAGAAATGAGCAGAAAGAGGAGAAAGAGGAGAAAAGAGAATAAAAAAGGAGAAAAGATTAGAAAACAGGAGAAAACAGTAGAAATGTGGAGAAAACAGGAGAAAGAGGAGAAAGAGGAGAAAAGAGAATCAAAAAGGAGAAAAGTTTAGAAAAAAGGCGAAAAGAGGAGAACACAGTTGAAAACAGGAGAAAAGAGGAGAACACAGGAGAAAACAGAAGAAAAGAGGAAAAAGAGGAGAAAACAGTGGAAAACATGAGAAATGAGGAGAAAGAGGAGAAAGAGGAGAAAAGAGAATAAAAAAGGAGAAAAGATTAGAAAACAGGAGAAAACAGTAGAAATGTGGAGAAAACAGGAGAAAGAGGAGAAAGAGGAGAAAAGAGAATCAAAAAGGAGAAAAGTTTAGAAAAAAGGCGAAAAGAGGAGAACACAGTTGAAAACAGGAGAAAAGAGCAGAACACAGGAGAAAACAGAAGAAAAGAGGAAAAAGAGGAGAAAACAGTGGAAAACATGAGAAATGAGGAGAAAGAGGAGAAAGAGGAGAAAAGAGAATAAAAAAGGAGAAAAGATTAGAAAACAGGAGAAAAGAGGAGAAAAGAGGAGAACACAAGAGAAAAGAGGAAAAAAACAGGAGAAAAGAGAAGAAAAGAGAAGAAAAGAGGAGAAAACAGGTGAAAAGAGGAGAAAACAGGTGAAATGAAGAGAAAGAGGAGAAAGAGGATAAAACAGTAGAAAAGAGGATAAAACAGGAGAAAAGAGGAGAACACAGGAGAAAATAGGAGAAAACAGAAGAAAAGAGGAAAAGAGGAGAAACGTAGATAAAAAGGAGAAAAGAGTACAAAACAGTAGAAAACAGTAGAAAAGAGTATAAAACAGTAGAAAACAGTAGAAAAGAGGAGAAAACAGGAGAAAACAGTGGAAAACATGAGAAATGAGGAGAAAGAGGAGAAAGAGGAGAAAAGAGAATAAAAAAGGAGAAAAGATTAGAAAACAGGAGAAAACAGTAGAAAAGTGGAGAAAACAGGAGGAAGAGGAGAAAGAGGAGAAAAGAGAATCAAAAAGGAGAAAAGTTTAGAAAAGAGGAGAACACAGTTGAAAAGAGGAGAAAAGAGGAGAAAACAGCAGAAATGAGGAGAAAGAGGAGAAAAGAGAATAAAAAAGGAGAAAAGAGTACAAAACAGTAGAAAACAGTAGAAAAGAGTACAAAACTGTAGAAAAGAGGAGAAAACAGGAGAAAACAGTGGAAAACATGAGAAATGAGGAGAAAGAGGAGAAAGAGGAGAAAAGACAATAAAAAAGGAGAAAAGATTAGAAAACAGGAGAAAACAGTAGAAAAGTGGAGAACACAGGAGAAAGAGGAGAAAGAGGAGAAAAGAGAATCAAAAATGAGAAATGTTTAGAAAAGAGGAGAACACAGTTGAAAAGAGGAGAAAAGAGGAGAAAACAGCAGAAATGAGGAGAAAGAGGAGAAAAGAGAAAAAAAAGGAGAAAAGATTAGATAACAGGAGAAAACAGTAGAAAAGTGGAGAAAACAGGAGAAAGAGGAGAAAGAGGAGAAAAGAGAATCAAAAAGGAGAAAAGTTTAGAAAAGAGGAGAAAAGAGGAGAACACAGTTGTAAACAGGAGAAAAGAGGAAAAAGAGGAGAAAAGTGGATAAAAAAGGAGAAAAGAGTACAAAACAGGAGAAAACAGTAGAAAAGAGGAGAAAACAGGAGAAAACAGTGGAAAACATGAGAAAGGAGGAGAAAGAGGAGAAAGACGAGAAAAGAGAATAAAAAAGGAGAAAAGATTAGAAAACAGGAGAAAAGAGGAGAACACAGGCGAAAAGAGGAGAAAACAGGAGAAAAGAGGATAAAACAGGAGAAAAGAGAAGAAAAGAGGAGAAAACAGGTGAAAAGAGGAGAAAACAGGTGAAATGAAGAGAAAGAGGAGAAAGGGGAGAATAGAGAATAAAAAATGAGAAAAGATTTGAAAACAGGAGAAAAGAGGAGAAAAGAGGAGAACACAGGAGAAAATAGGGAAAAAAAAGGAGAAAAGAGAAGAAAAGAGGAGAAAACAGGTGAAAAGAGGAGAAAACAGGTGAAATGAAGAGAAAGAGGGGAAAGAGGATAAAACAGTAGAAAAGAGGATAAAACAGGAGAAAAGAGGAGAACACAGGAGAACACAGGAGAAAAGAGGAGAAAACAGAAGAAAAGAGTTAAAAGAGGAGAAACGTAGATAAAAAAGGAGAAAAGAGTAGAAAACAGTAGAAAAGAGTACAAAACTGTAGAAAACAGTAGAAAAGAGGAGAAAACAGGAGAAAACAGTGGAAAACATGAGAAATGAGGAGAAAGAGGAGAAAGAGGAGAAAAGAGAATAAAAAAGGAGAAAAGATTAGAAAACAGGAGAAAAGAGGAGAAAAGAGGAGAACACAGGAGAACACAGGAGAAAACAGGAGAAAACAGAAGAAAAGAGGAAAAAGAGGAGAAACGTAGATAAAAAAGGAGAAAACAGTACAAAACAGTAGATAACAGTAGAAAAGAGGAGAAAACAGGAGAAAACAGTGGAAAACGTGAGAAATGAGGAGAAAGAGGAGAAAGACGAGAAAAGAGAATCAAAAAGGAGAAAAGTTTAGAAAAAAGGCGAAAAGAGGAGAACACAGTTGAAAACAGGAGAAAAGAGGAGAACACAGGAGAAAACAGAAGAAAAGAGGAAAAAGAGGAGAAAACAGTGGAAAACATGAGAAATGAGGAGAAAGAGGAGAAAGAGGAGAAAAGAGATTAAAAAAGGAGAAAACATTAGAAAACAGGAGAAAAGAGGAGAAAAGAGGAGAACACAGGAGAAAAGAGCAAAAAAACAGGAGAAAAGAGAAGAAAAGAGAAGAAAAGAGGAGAAAACAGGTGAAAAGAGGAGAAAACAGGTGAAATGAAGAGAAAGAGGAGAAAGAGGATAAAACAGTAGAAAAGAGGATAAAACAGGAGAAAAGAGGAGAACACAGGAGAAAATAGGAGAAAACAGAAGAAAAGAGGAAAAGAGGAGAAACGTAGATAAAAAGGAGAAAAGAGTACAAAACAGTAGAAAACAGTAGAAAAGAGTACAAAACAGTAGAAAACAGTAGAATAGAGGAGAAAACAGGAGAAAACAGTGGAAAACATGAGAAATGAGCAGAAAGAGGAGAAAGAGGAGAAAAGAGAATAAAAAAGGAGAAAAGATTAGAAAACAGGAGAAAACAGTAGAAAAGTGGAGAAAACAGGAGAAAGAGGAGAAAGAGGAGAAAAGAGAATCAAAAAGGAGAAAAGTTTAGAAAAGAGGAGAACACAGTTGAAAAGAGGAGAAAAGAGGAGAAAACAGCAGAAATGAGGAGAAAGAGGAGAAAAGAGAATAAAAAAGGAGAAAAGAGTACAAAACAGTAGAAAACAGTAGAAAAGAGTACAAAACTGTAGAAAAGAGGAGAAAACAGGAGAAAACAGTGGAAAACATGAGAAATGAGGAGAAAGAGGAGAAAGAGGAGAAAAGACAATAAAAAAGGAGAAAAGATTCGAAAACAGGAGAAAACAGTAGAAAAGTGGAGAACACAGGAGAAAGAGGAGAAAAGAGAATCAAAAAGGAGAAAAGTTTAGAAAAGAGGAGAACACAGTTGAAAAGAGGAGAAAAGAGGAGAAAACAGCAGAAATGAGGAGAAAGAGGAGAAAAGAGAATAAAAAAGGAGAAAAGAGTACAAAACAGTAGAAAACAGTAGAAAAGAGTACAAAACTGTAGAAAAGAGGAGAAAACAGGAGAAAACAGTGGAAAACATGAGAAATGAGGAGAAAGAGGAGAAAGAGGAGAAAAGACAATAAAAAAGGAGAAAAGATTAGAAAACAGGAGAAAACAGTAGAAAAGTGGAGAACACAGGAGAAAGAGGAGAAAGAGGAGAAAAGAGAATCAAAAATGAGAAATGTTTAGAAAAGAGGAGAACACAGTTGAAAAGAGGAGAAAAGAGGAGAAAACAGCAGAAATGAGGAGAAAGAGGAGAAAAGAGAAAAAAAAGGAGAAAAGATTAGATAACAGGAGAAAACAGTAGAAAAGTGGAGAAAACAGGAGAAAGAGGAGAAAGAGGAGAAAAGAGAATCAAAAAGGAGAAAAGTTTAGAAAAGAGGAGAAAAGAGGAGAACACAGTTGTAAACAGGAGAAAAGAGGAAAAAGAGGAGAAAAGTGGATAAAAAAGGAGAAAAGAGTACAAAACAGGAGAAAACAGTAGAAAAGAGGAGAAAACAGGAGAAAACAGTGGAAAACATGAGAAAGGAGGAGAAAGAGGAGAAAGACGAGAAAAGAGAATAAAAAAGGAGAAAAGATTAGAAAACAGGAGAAAAGAGGAGAACACAGGCGAAAAGAGGAGAAAACAGGAGAAAAGAGGATAAAACAGGAGAAAAGAGAAGAAAAGAGGAGAAAACAGGTGAAAAGAGGAGAAAACAGGTGAAATGAAGAGAAAGAGGAGAAAGGGGAGAATAGAGAATAAAAAATGAGAAAAGATTTGAAAACAGGAGAAAAGAGGAGAAAAGAGGAGAACACAGGAGAAAATAGGGAAAAAAAAGGAGAAAAGAGAAGAAAAGAGGAGAAAACAGGTGAAAAGAGGAGAAAACAGGTGAAATGAAGAGAAAGAGGGGAAAGAGGATAAAACAGTAGAAAAGAGGATAAAACAGGAGAAAAGAGGAGAACACAGGAGAACACAGGAGAAAAGAGGAGAAAACAGAAGAAAAGAGTTAAAAGAGGAGAAACGTAGATAAAAAAGGAGAAAAGAGTAGAAAACAGTAGAAAAGAGTACAAAACTGTAGAAAACAGTAGAAAAGAGGAGAAAACAGGAGAAAACAGTGGAAAACATGAGAAATGAGGAGAAAGAGGAGAAAGAGGAGAAAAGAGAATAAAAAAGGAGAAAAGATTAGAAAACAGGAGAAAAGAGGAGAAAAGAGGAGAACACAGGAGAACACAGGAGAAAACAGGAGAAAACAGAAGAAAAGAGGAAAAAGAGGAGAAACGTAGATAAAAAAGGAGAAAACAGTACAAAACAGTAGATAACAGTAGAAAAGAGGAGAAAACAGGAGAAAACAGTGGAAAACGTGAGAAATGAGGAGAAAGAGGAGAAAGACGAGAAAAGAGAATCAAAAAGGAGAAAAGTTTAGAAAAAAGGCGAAAAGAGGAGAACACAGTTGAAAACAGGAGAAAAGAGGAGAACACAGGAGAAAACAGAAGAAAAGAGGAAAAAGAGGAGAAAACAGTGGAAAACATGAGAAATGAGGAGAAAGAGGAGAAAGAGGAGAAAAGAGATTAAAAAAGGAGAAAACATTAGAAAACAGGAGAAAAGAGGAGAAAAGAGGAGAACACAGGAGAAAAGAGCAAAAAAACAGGAGAAAAGAGAAGAAAAGAGAAGAAAAGAGGAGAAAACAGGTGAAAAGAGGAGAAAACAGGTGAAATGAAGAGAAAGAGGAGAAAGAGGATAAAACAGTAGAAAAGAGGATAAAACAGGAGAAAAGAGGAGAACACAGGAGAAAATAGGAGAAAACAGAAGAAAAGAGGAAAAGAGGAGAAACGTAGATAAAAAGGAGAAAAGAGTACAAAACAGTAGAAAACAGTAGAAAAGAGTACAAAACAGTAGAAAACAGTAGAATAGAGGAGAAAACAGGAGAAAACAGTGGAAAACATGAGAAATGAGCAGAAAGAGGAGAAAGAGGAGAAAAGAGAATAAAAAAGGAGAAAAGATTAGAAAACAGGAGAAAACAGTAGAAAAGTGGAGAAAACAGGAGAAAGAGGAGAAAGAGGAGAAAAGAGAATCAAAAAGGAGAAAAGTTTAGAAAAGAGGAGAACACAGTTGAAAAGAGGAGAAAAGAGGAGAAAACAGCAGAAATGAGGAGAAAGAGGAGAAAAGAGAATAAAAAAGGAGAAAAGAGTACAAAACAGTAGAAAACAGTAGAAAAGAGTACAAAACTGTAGAAAAGAGGAGAAAACAGGAGAAAACAGTGGAAAACATGAGAAATGAGGAGAAAGAGGAGAAAGAGGAGAAAAGACAATAAAAAAGGAGAAAAGATTCGAAAACAGGAGAAAACAGTAGAAAAGTGGAGAACACAGGAGAAAGAGGAGAAAAGAGAATCAAAAAGGAGAAAAGTTTAGAAAAGAGGAGAACACAGTTGAAAAGAGGAGAAAAGAGGAGAAAACTGCAGAAATGAGGAGAAAGAGGAGAAAAGAGAATAAAAAAGGAGAAAAGATTAGAAAACAGGAGAAAACAGTAGAAAAGTGGAGAAAACAGGAGAAAGAGGAGAAAGAGGAGAAAAGAGAATCAAAAAGGAGAAAAGTTTAGAAAAGAGGAGAAAAGAGGAGAACACAGTTGTAAACAGGAGAAAAGAGGAAAAAGAGGAGAAAAGTGGATAAAAAAGGAGAAAAGAGTACAAAACAGGAGAAAACAGTAGAAAAGAGGAGAAAACAGGAGAAAACAGTGGAAAACATGAGAAAGGAGGAGAAAGAGGAGAAAGACGAGAAAAGAGAATAAAAAAGGAGAAAAGATTAGAAAACAGGAGAAAAGAGGAGAACACAGGCGAAAAGAGGAGAAAACAGGAGAAAAGAGGATAAAACAGGAGAAAAGAGAAGAAAAGAGGAGAAAACAGGTGAAAAGAGGAGAAAACAGGTGAAATGAAGAGAAAGAGGAGAAAGGGGAGAATAGAGAATAAAAAATGAGAAAAGATTTGAAAACAGGAGAAAAGAGGAGAAAAGAGGAGAACACAGGAGAAAATAGGGAAAAAAAAGGAGAAAAGAGAAGAAAAGAGGAGAAAACAGGTGAAAAGAGGAGAAAACAGGTGAAATGAAGAGAAAGAGGGGAAAGAGGATAAAACAGTAGAAAAGAGGATAAAACAGGAGAAAAGAGGAGAACACAGGAGAACACAGGAGAAAAGAGGAGAAAACAGAAGAAAAGAGGAAAAAGAGGAGAAACGTAGATAAAAAAAGGAGAAAAGAGTAGAAAACAGTAGAAAAGAGTACAAAACTGTAGAAAACAGTAGAAAAGAGGAGAAAACAGGAGAAAACAGTGGAAAACATGAGAAATGAGGAGAAAGAGGAGAAAGAGGAGAAAAGAGAATAAAAAAGGAGAAAAGATTAGAAAACAGGAGAAAAGAGGAGAAAAGAGGAGAACACAGGAGAAAAGAGAAAAAAACAGGAGAAAAGAGAAGAAAAGAGAAGAAAAGAGGAGAAAACAGGTGAAAAGAGGAGAAAACAGGTGAAATGAAGAGAAAGAGGAGAAAGAGGATAAAACAGTAGAAAAGAGGATAAAACAGGAGAAAAGAGGAGAACACAGGAGAAAAGAGGAGAAAACAGAAGAAAAGAGGAAAAAGAGGAGAAACGTAGATAAAAAGGAGAAAAGAGTACAAAACAGTAGAAAACAGTAGAAAAGAGTACAAAACAGTAGAAAACAGTAGAAAAGAGGAGAAAACAGGAGAAAACAGTGGAAAACATGAGAAATGAGCAGAAAGAGGAGAAAGAGGAGAAAAGAGAATAAAAAAGGAGAAAAGATTAGAAAACAGGAGAAAACAGTAGAAAAGTGGAGAAAAGAGGAGAAAGAGGAGAAAGAGGAGAAAAGAGAATCAAAAAGGAGAAAAGTTTAGAAAAGAGGAGAAAAGAGGAGAACACAGTTGAAAACAGGAGAAAAGAGGAAAAAGAGGAGAAAAGTGGATAAAAAAGGAGAAAAGAGTACAAAACAGGAGAAAACAGTAGAAAAGAGGAGAAAACAGGAGAAAACAGTGGAAAACATGAGAAAGGAGGAGAAAGAAGAGAAAGAGGAGAAAAGAGAATAAAAAAGGAGAAAAGATTAGAAAACAGGAGAAAAGAGGAGAACACAGGCGAAAAGAGGAGAAAACAGGAGAAAAGAGGAGAAAACAGTAGAAAACAGGAGAAAAGAGGAGAACACAGGAGAAAAGAGGGAAAAAAAGGAGAAAAGAGGAGAAAAGAGAAGAAAAGAGGAGAAAACAGATGAAAAGAGGAGAAAACAGGTGAAATGAAGAGAAAGAGGGGAAAGAGGATAAAACAGTAGAAAAGAGGATAAAACAGGAGAAAAGAGGAGAACACAGGAGAACACAGGAGAAAAGAGTAGAAAACAGAAGAAAAGAGGAAAAAGAGGAGAAACGTAGATAAAAAAGGAGAAAAGAGTACAAAACAGCAGAAAACAGGAGAAAAGAGTACAAAACAGTAGAAAACAGTAGAAAAGAGGAGAAAACAGGAGAAAACAATGGAAAACATGAGAAATGAGCAGAAAGAGGAGAAAGAGGAGAAAAGAGAATAAAAAAGGAGAAAAGATTAGAAAACAGGAGAAAACAGTAGAAATGTGGAGAAAACAGGAGAAAGAGGAGAAAGAGGAGAAAAGAGAATCAAAAAGGAGAAAAGTTTAGAAAAAAGGCGAAAAGAGGAGAACACAGTTGAAAACAGGAGAAAAGAGGAGAACACAGGAGAAAACAGAAGAAAAGAGGAAAAAGAGGAGAAAACAGTGGAAAACATGAGAAATGAGGAGAAAGAGGAGAAAGAGGAGAAAAGAGAATAAAAAAGGAGAAAAGAATAGAAAACAGGAGAAAACAGTAGAAATGTGGAGAAAACAGGAGAAAGAGGAGAAAGAGGAGAAAAGAGAATCAAAAAGGAGAAAAGTTTAGAAAAAAGGCGAAAAGAGGAGAACACAGTTGAAAACAGGAGAAAAGAGGAGAACACAGGAGAAAACAGAAGAAAAGAGGAAAAAGAGGAGAAAACAGTGGAAAACATGAGAAATGAGGAGAAAGAGGAGAAAGAGGAGAAAAGAGAATAAAAAAGGAGAAAAGATTAGAAAACAGGAGAAAAGAGGAGAAAAGAGGAGAACACAAGAGAAAAGAGGAAAAAAACAGGAGAAAAGAGAAGAAAAGAGAAGAAAAGAGGAGAAAACAGGTGAAAAGAGGAGAAAACAGGTGAAATGAAGAGAAAGAGGAGAAAGAGGATAAAACAGTAGAAAAGAGGATAAAACAGGAGAAAAGAGGAGAACACAGGAGAAAATAGGAGAAAACAGAAGAAAAGAGGAAAAGAGGAGAAACGTAGATAAAAAGGAGAAAAGAGTACAAAACAGTAGAAAACAGTAGAAAAGAGTATAAAACAGTAGAAAACAGTAGAAAAGAGGAGAAAACAGGAGAAAACAGTGGAAAACATGAGAAATGAGGAGAAAGAGGAGAAAGAGGAGAAAAGAGAATAAAAAAGGAGAAAAGATTAGAAAACAGGAGAAAACAGTAGAAAAGTGGAGAAAACAGGAGGAAGAGGAGAAAGAGGAGAAAAGAGAATCAAAAAGGAGAAAAGTTTAGAAAAGAGGAGAACACAGTTGAAAAGAGGAGAAAAGAGGAGAAAACAGCAGAAATGAGGAGAAAGAGGAGAAAAGAGAATAAAAAAGGAGAAAAGAGTACAAAACAGTAGAAAACAGTAGAAAAGAGTACAAAACTGTAGAAAAGAGGAGAAAACAGGAGAAAACAGTGGAAAACATGAGAAATGAGGAGAAAGAGGAGAAAGAGGAGAAAAGACAATAAAAAAGGAGAAAAGATTAGAAAACAGGAGAAAACAGTAGAAAAGTGGAGAACACAGGAGAAAGAGGAGAAAGAGGAGAAAAGAGAATCAAAAATGAGAAATGTTTAGAAAAGAGGAGAACACAGTTGAAAAGAGGAGAAAAGAGGAGAAAACAGCAGAAATGAGGAGAAAGAGGAGAAAAGAGAAAAAAAAGGAGAAAAGATTAGATAACAGGAGAAAACAGTAGAAAAGTGGAGAAAACAGGAGACAGAGGAGAAAGAGGAGAAAAGAGAATCAAAAAGGAGAAAAGTTTAGAAAAGAGGAGAAAAGAGGAGAACACAGTTGTAAACAGGAGAAAAGAGGAAAAAGAGGAGAAAAGTGGATAAAAAAGGAGAAAAGAGTACAAAACAGGAGAAAACAGTAGAAAAGAGGAGAAAACAGGAGAAAACAGTGGAAAACATGAGAAAGGAGGAGAAAGAGGAGAAAGACGAGAAAAGAGAATAAAAAAGGAGAAAAGATTAGAAAACAGGAGAAAAGAGGAGAACACAGGCGAAAAGAGGAGAAAACAGGAGAAAAGAGGATAAAACAGGAGAAAAGAGAAGAAAAGAGGAGAAAACAGGTGAAAAGAGGAGAAAACAGGTGAAATGAAGAGAAAGAGGAGAAAGGGGAGAATAGAGAATAAAAAATGAGAAAAGATTTGAAAACAGGAGAAAAGAGGAGAAAAGAGGAGAACACAGGAGAAAATAGGGAAAAAAAAGGAGAAAAGAGAAGAAAAGAGGAGAAAACAGGTGAAAAGAGGAGAAAACAGGTGAAATGAAGAGAAAGAGGGGAAAGAGGATAAAACAGTAGAAAAGAGGATAAAACAGGAGAAAAGAGGAGAACACAGGAGAACACAGGAGAAAAGAGGAGAAAACAGAAGAAAAGAGGAAAAAGAGGAGAAACGTAGATAAAAAAGGAGAAAAGAGTAGAAAACAGTAGAAAAGAGTACAAAACTGTAGAAAACAGTAGAAAAGAGGAGAAAACAGGAGAAAACAGTGGAAAACATGAGAAATGAGGAGAAAGAGGAGAAAGAGGAGAAAAGAGAATAAAAAAGGAGAAAAGATTAGAAAACAGGAGAAAAGAGGGGAAAAGAGGAGAACACAGGAGAAAAGAGAAAAAAACAGTAGAAAAGAGAAGAAAAGAGAAGAAAAGAGGAGAAAACAGGTGAAAAGAGGAGAAAACAGGTGAAATGAAGAGAAAGAGGAGAAAGAGGATAAAACAGTAGAAAAGAGGATAAAACAGGAGAAAAGAGGAGAACACAGGAGAAAAGAGGAGAAAACAGAAGAAAAGAGGAAAAAGAGGAGAAACGTAGATAAAAAGGAGAAAAGAGTACAAAACAGTAGAAAACAGTAGAAAAGAGTACAAAACAGTAGAAAACAGTAGAAAAGAGGAGAAAACAGGAGAAAACAGTGGAAAACATGAGAAATGAGCAGAAAGAGGAGAAAGAGGAGAAAAGAGAATAAAAAAGGAGAAAAGATTAGAAAACAGGAGAAAACAGTAGAAAAGTGGAGAAAAGAGGAGAAAGAGGAGAAAGAGGAGAAAAGAGAATCAAAAAGGAGAAAAGTTTAGAAAAGAGGAGAAAAGAGGAGAACACAGTTGAAAACAGGAGAAAAGAGGAAAAAGAGGAGAAAAGTGGATAAAAAAGGAGAAAAGAGTACAAAACAGGAGAAAACAGTAGAAAAGAGGAGAAAACAGGGGAAAACAGTGGAAAACATGAGAAAGAGGAGAAAGACGAGAAAAGAGAATAAAAAAGGAGAAAAGATTAGAAAACAGGAGAAAAGAGGAGAACACAGGCGAAAAGAGGAGAAAACAGGAGAAAAGAGGAGAAAACAGTAGAAAACAGGAGAAAAGAGGAGAACACAGGAGAAAAGAGGGAAAAAAAGGAGAAAAGAGGAGAAAAGAGAAGAAAAGAGGAGAAAACAGGTGAAAAGAGGAGAAAACAGGTGAAATGAAGAGAAAGAGGGGAAAGAGGATAAAACAGTAGAAAAGAGGATAAAACAGGAGAAAAGAGGAGAACACAGGAGAACACAGGAGAAAAGAGTAGAAAACAGAAGAAAAGAGGAAAAAGAGGAGAAACGTAGATAAAAAAGGAGAAAAGAGTACAAAACAGCAGAAAACAGGAGAAAAGAGTACAAAACAGTAGAAAACAGTAGAAAAGAGGAGAAAACAGGAGAAAACAATGGAAAACATGAGAAATGAGCAGAAAGAGGAGAAAGAGGAGAAAAGAGAATAAAAAAGGAGAAAAGATTAGAAAACAGGAGAAAACAGTAGAAATGTGGAGAAAACAGGAGAAAGAGGAGAAAGAGGAGAAAAGAGAATCAAAAAGGAGAAAAGTTTAGAAAAAAGGCGAAAAGAGGAGAACACAGTTGAAAACAGGAGAAAAGAGGAGAACACAGGAGAAAACAGAAGAAAAGAGGAAAAAGAGGAGAAAACAGTGGAAAACATGAGAAATGAGGAGAAAGAGGAGAAAGAGGAGAAAAGAGAATAAAAAAGGAGAAAAGATTAGAAAACAGGAGAAAACAGTAGAAATGTGGAGAAAACAGGAGAAAGAGGAGAAAGAGGAGAAAAGAGAATCAAAAAGGAGAAAAGTTTAGAAAAGAGGAGAAAAGAGGAGAACACAGTTGAAAACAGGAGAAAAGAGGAAAAAGAGGAGAAAAGTGGATAAAAAAGGAGAAAAGAGTACAAAACAGGAGAAAACAGTAGAAAAGAGGAGAAAACAGGAGAAAACAGTGGAAAACATGAGAAAGGAGGAGAAAGAGGAGAAAGACGAGAAAAGAGAATAAAAAAGGAGAAAAGATTAGAAAACAGGAGAAAAGAGGAGAACACAGGCGAAAAGAGGAGAAAAGAGGAGAAAACAGGAGAAAACAGTGGAAAACATGAGAAAGGAGGAGAAAGAGGAGAAAGAGGAGAAAAGAGAATAAAAAAGGAGAAAAGATTAGAAAACAGGAGAAAAGAGGAGAAAAGAGGAGAACACAGGAGAAAAGAGAAAAAAACAGGAGAAAAGAGAAGAAAAGAGAAGAAAAGAGGAGAAAACAGGTGAAAAGAGGAGAAAACAGGTGAAATGAAGAGAAAGAGGAGAAAGAGGATAAAACAGTAGAAAAGAGGATAAAACAGGAGAAAAGAGGAGAACACAGGAGAAAAGAGGAGAAAACAGAAGAAAAGAGGAAAAAGAGGAGAAACGTAGATAAAAAGGAGAAAAGAGTACAAAACAGTAGAAAACAGTAGAAAAGAGTACAAAACAGTAGAAAACAGTAGAAAAGAGGAGAAAACAGGAGAAAACAGTGGAAAACATGAGAAATGAGCAGAAAGAGGAGAAAGAGTAGAAAAGAGAATAAAAAAGAAGAAAAGATTAGAAAACAGGAGAAAACAGTAGAAAAGTGGAGAAAACAGGAGAAAGAGGAGAAAGAGGAGAAAAGAGAATCAAAAAGGAGAAAAGTTTAGAAAAGAGGAGAAAAGAGGAGAACACAGTTGAAAACAGGAGAAAAGAGGAAAAAGAGGAGAAAAGTGGATAAAAAAGGAGAAAAGAGTACAAAACAGGAGAAAACAGTAGAAAAGAGGAGAAAACAGGAGAAAACAGTGGAAAACATGAGAAAGGAGGAGAAAGAGGAGAAAGACGAGAAAAGAGAATAAAAAAGGAGAAAAGATTAGAAAACAGGAGAAAAGAGGAGAACACAGGCGAAAAGAGGAGAAAACAGGAGAAAAGAGGAGAAAACAGTAGAAAACAGGAGAAAAGAGGAGAACACAGGAGAAAAGAGGGAAAAAAAGGAGAAAAGAGGAGAAAAGAGAAGAAAAGAGGAGAAAACAGATGAAAAGAGGAGAAAACAGGTGAAATGAAGAGAAAGAGGGGAAAGAGGATAAAACAGTAGAAAAGAGGATAAAACAGGAGAAAAGAGGAGAACACAGGAGAAAAGAGTAGATAACAGAAGAAAAGAGGAAAAAGAGGAGAAACGTAGATAAAAAAGGAGAAAAGAGTACAAAACGGCAGAAAACAGGAGAAAAGAGTACAAAACAGTAGAAAACAGTAGAAAAGAGGAGAAAACAGGAGAAAACAATGGAAAACATGAGAAATGAGCAGAAAGAGGAGAAAGAGGAGAAAAGAGAATAAAAAAGGAGAAAAGATTAGAAAACAGGAGAAAACAGTAGAAATGTGGAGAAAACAGGAGAAAGAGGAGAAAGAGGAGAAAAGAGAATCAAAAAGTAGAAAAGTTTAGAAAAAAGGCGAAAAGAGGAGAACACAATTGAAAACAGGAGAAAAGAGGAGAACACAGGAGAAAACAGAAGAAAAGAGGAAAAAGAGGAGAAAACAGTGGAAAACATGAGAAATGAGGAGAAAGAGGAGAAAGAGGAGAAAAGAGAATAAAAAAGGAGAAAAGATTAGAAAACAGGAGAAAAGAGGAGAAAAGAGGAGAACACAAGAGAAAAGAGGAAAAAAACAGGAGAAAAGAGAAGAAAAGAGAAGAAAAGAGGAGAAAACAGGTGAAAAGAGGAGAAAACAGGTGAAATGAAGAGAAAGAGGAGAAAGAGGATAAAACAGTAGAAAAGAGGATAAAACAGGAGAAAAGAGGAGAACACAGGAGAAAATAGGAGAAAACAGAAGAAAAGAGGAAAAGAGGAGAAACGTAGATAAAAAGGAGAAAAGAGTACAAAACAGTAGAAAACAGTAGAAAAGAGTACAAAACAGTAGAAAACAGTAGAAAAGAGGAGAAAACAGGAGAAAACAGTGGAAAACATGAGAAATGAGCAGAAAGAGGAGAAAGAGGAGAAAAGAGAATAAAAAAGGAGAAAAGATTAGAAAACAGGAGAAAACAGTAGAAAAGTGGAGAAAACAGGAGAAAGAGGAGAAAGAGGAGAAAAGAGAATCAAAAAGGAGAAAAGTTTAGAAAAGAGGAGAACACAGTTGAAAAGAGGAGAAAAGAGGAGAAAACAGCAGAAATGAGGAGAAAGAGGAGAAAAGAGAATAAAAAAGGAGAAAATAGTACAAAACAGTAGAAAACAGTAGAAAAGAGTACAAAACTGTAGAAAAGAGGAGAAAACAGGAGAAAACAGTGGAAAACATGAGAAATGAGGAGAAAGAGGAGAAAGAGGAGAAAAGACAATAAAAAAGGAGAAAAGATTAGAAAACAGGAGAAAACAGTAGAAAAGTGGAGAACACAGGAGAAAGAGGAGA
This sequence comes from Chiloscyllium punctatum, assembly GCF_047496795.1. Classification (NCBI taxonomy): domain Eukaryota; kingdom Metazoa; phylum Chordata; class Chondrichthyes; order Orectolobiformes; family Hemiscylliidae; genus Chiloscyllium; species Chiloscyllium punctatum. The sequence goes on along the minus strand of NW_027310198.1, from coordinate 51,567 downwards.
AAGAGGAGAAAAGAGAATCAAAAATGAGAAATGTTTAGAAAAGAGGAGAACACAGTTGAAAAGAGGAGAAAAGAGGAGAAAACAGCAGAAATGAGGAGAAAGAGGAGAAAAGAGAAAAAAAGGAGAAAAGATTAGAAAACAGGAGAAAACAGTAGAAAAGTGGAGAAAACAGGAGAAAGAGGAGAAAGAGGAGAAAAGAGAATCAAAAAGGAGAAAAGTTTAGAAAAGAGGAGAAAAGAGGAGAACACAGTTGTAAACAGGAGAAAAGAGGAAAAAGAGGAGAAAAGTGGATAAAAAAGGAGAAAAGAGTACAAAACAGGAGAAAACAGTAGAAAAGAGGAGAAAACAGGAGAAAACAGTGGAAAACATGAGAAAGGAGGAGAAAGAGGAGAAAGAGGAGAAAAGAGAATAAAAAAGGAGAAAAGATTAGAAAACAGGAGAAAAGAGGAGAAAAGTAGATAAAAAAGGAGAAAAGAGTACAAAACAGTAGAAAACAGTAGAAAAGAGTACAAAACAGTAGAAAACAGTAGAAAAGAGGAGAAAACAGGAGAAAACAGTGGAAAACATGAGAAATGAGGAGAAAGAGGAGAAAAGAGAATAAAAAAGGAGAAAAGATTAGAAAACAGGAGAAAAGAGGAGAAAAGAGGAGAACACAGGAGAAAAGAGGAAAAAAACAGGAGAAAAGAGAAGAAAAGAGAAGAAAAGAGGAGAAAACAGTGAAAAGAGGAGAAAACAGGTGAAATGAAGAGAAAGAGGAGAAAGAGGATAAAACAGTAGAAAAGAGGATAAAACAGGAGAAAAGAGGAGAACACAGGAGAACACAGGAGAAAAGAGGAGAAAACAGAAGAAAAGAGGAAAAAGAGGAGAAACGTAGATAAAAAGGAGAAAAGAGTACAAAACAGTAGAAAACAGTAGAAAAGAGTACAAAACAGTAGAAAACAGTAGAAAAGAGGAGAAAAGAGGAGAAAACAGTGGAAACATGAGAAATGAGCAGAAAGAGGAGAAAGAGGAGAAAAGAGAATAAAAAAGGAGAAAAGATTAGATTAGATTACTTACAGTGTGGAAACAGGCCCTTCGGCCCAACAAGTCCACACCGCCCCGCCGAAGCGTAACGCACCCATACCCCGACCCCTACATCTACATCTACCCCTTACCTAACACTACGGGCAATTTAGCATGGCCAATTCACCTGGCCTGCACATCTTTGGACTGTGGTGGGAAACCGGAGCACCCGGAGGAAACCCACGCAGACACGGGGAGAATGTGCAAACTCCACACAGTCAGTCGCCTGAGGCGGGAATTGAACCCGGGTCTCAGGCGCTGTGAGACAGCAGTGCTAAACACTGTGCCACCGTGCCGCCCATTAGAAAACAGGAGAAAACAGTAGAAAAGTGGAGAAAACAGGAGAAAGAGGAGAAAGAGCAGAAAAGAGAATCAAAAAGGAGTAAACTGTAGAAAACTGGAGAAAAGAGGAGAACACAGGAGAAAACAGAAGAAAAGAGGAAAAAGAGGAGAAAAGTAGATAAAAAAGGAGAAAAGAGTACAAAACAGGAGAAAACTGTAGAAAAGAGGAGAAAAGAGGAGAAAACAGTGGAAAACATGAGAAATGAGGAGAAAGAGGAGAAACGAGAATAAAAAAGGAGAAAAGATTAGAAAACAGGAGAAAAGAGGAGAAAAGAGGAGAACACAGGAGAAAAGAGGGAAAAAAAGGAGAAAAGAGGAGAAAAGAGAAGAAAAGAGGAGAAAACAGGAGAAAAGAGGAGAAAACAGCAGAAATGAGGAGAAAGAGGAGAAAACAGAATAAAAAAGGAGAAAAGATTAGAAAACAGGAGAAAAGAGTGGAAAAGAGGATAAACGAGGAGAAAAGAACAGAAAGGTGGAGAAACCCAGGAGACTAGAGGAGGAAAGAGGAGAAAGAGGATAAAACAGTAGAAAAGAGGATAAAACAGGAGAAAAGAGAAGAAAAGAGGAGAAAACAGGTGAAAAGAGGAGAAAACAGGTGAAATGAAGAGAAAGAGGAGAAAGAGGGGAAAAGAGAATAAAAAATGAGAAAAGATTTGAAAAGAGGAGAACACGGGAGAAAAGAGGGAAAAAAAGGAGAAAAGAGGAGAAAAGAGAAGAAAAGAGGAGAAAACAGGTGAAATGAAGAGAAAGAGGGGAAAGAGGATAAAACAGGAGAAAAGAGGATAAAACAGGAGAAAAGAGGAGAACACAGGAGAAAACAGAAGAAAAGAGGAAAAAGAGGAGAAACGTAGATAAAAAAGGAGAAAACAGTACAAAACAGTAGAAAACAGTAGAAAAGCGGAGAAAACAGGAGAAAATAGTGGAAAACATGAAAAATGAGCAGAAAGAGGAGAAAGAGGAGAAAAGAGAATAAAAAAGGAGAAAAGATTAGAAAACAGGAGAAAACAGTAGAAAAGTGGAGAAAACAGGAGAAAGAGGAGTAAAGAGAATCAAAAAGGAGAAAAGTTTAGAAAAGAGGAGAAAAGAGGAGAACACAGTTGAAAACAGGAGAAAAGAGGAGAACACAGGAGAAAACAGAAGAAAAGAGGAAAAAGAGGAGAAAAGTAGATAAAAAAGGAGAAAAGAGTACAAAACAGGAGAAAACAGTAGAAAAGAGGAGAAAAGAGGAGAAAACAGTGGAAAACATGAGAAAGGAGGAGAAAGAAGAGAAAGAGGAGAAAAGAGAATAAAAAAGGAGAAAAGATTAGAAAACAGGAGAAAAGAGGAGAACACAGGCGAAAAGAGGAGAACACAGGAGAAAAGAGGAGAAGAGAGTAGAAAACAGGAGAAAAGAGGAGAACACAGGAGAAAACAGAAGAAAAGAGGAAAAAGAGGAGAAAACAGAATAAAAAAGGAGAAAAGATTAGAAAACAGGAGAAAACAGTAGAAAAGACGATAAAACAGGAGAAAAGAGAAGAAAAGAGGAGAAAACAGGTGAAAAGAGGAGAAAACAGGTGAAATAAAGAGAAAGAGGAGAAAGAGGATAAGACAGTAGAAAAGAGGATAAAACAGGAGAAAAGAGGAGAACACAGTTGAAAAGAGTAGAAAAGAGGAGAAAACAGGTGAAATGAAGAGAAAGAGGAGAAAGGGGAGAAAAGAGAATAATAAATGAGAAAAGATTTGAAAACAGGAGAAAAGAGGAGAACACAGGAGAACACAGGAGAAAAGAGGGAAAAAAAGGAGAAAAGAGGAGAAAAGAGAAGAAAAGAGGAGAAAACAGGTGAAAAGAGGAGAAAACAGGTGATAAGAGGAGAAAACAGGTGAAATGAAGAGAAAGAGGAGAAAGAGGATAAAACAGTAGAAAAGAGGATAAAACAGGAGAAAAGAGGAGAACACAGGAGAACACAGGAGAAAAGAGGAGAAAACAGAAGAAAAGAGGAAAAAGGAGGAGAAAGAGGAGAAAGACGAGAAAAGAGAATAAAAAAGGAGAAAAGATTAGAAAACAGGAGAAAAGAGGAGAACACAGGCGAAAAGAGGAGAACACAGGAGAAAAGAGGAGAAAACAGTAGAAAACAGGAGAAAAGAGGTGAACACAGGAGAAAACAGAAGAAAAGAGGAAAAAGAGGAGAAAACAGAATAAAAAAGGAGAAAAGATTAGAAAACAGGAGAAAACAGTAGAAAAGAGGATAAAACAGGAGAAAAGAGAAGAAAAGAGGAGAAAACAGGTGAAAAGAGGAGAAAACAGGTGAAATAAAGAGAAAGAGGAGAAAGAGGATAAGACAGTAGAAAAGAGGATAAAACAGGAGAAAAGAGAACACAGTTGAAAAGAGTAGAACAGAGGAGAAAACAGGTGAAATGAGGAGAAAGAGGAGAAAGGGGAGAAAAGAGAATAAAAAATGAGAAAAGATTTGAAAACAGGAGAAAAGAGGAGAACACAGGAGAACACAGGAGAAAAGAGGGAAAAAAAGGAGAAAAGAGGAGAAAAGAGAAGAAAAGAGGAGAAAACAGGTGAAAAGTGGAGAAAACAGGTGAAATGAAGAGAAAGAGGGGAAGAGGATAAAACAGTAGAAAAGAGGATAAAACAGGAGAAAAGAGGAGAACACAGGAGAAAAGAGGAGAAAACAGAAGAAAAGAGGAAAAAGAGGAGAAACGCAGATAAAAAAGGAGAAAACAGTACAAAACAGTAGAAAACAGTAGAAAAGCGGAGAAAACAGGAGAAAATAGTGGAAAACATGAAAAATGAGCAGAAAGAGGAGAAAGAGGAGAAAAGAGAATAAAAAAGGAGAAAAGATTAGAAAACAGGAGAAAACAGTAGAAAAGTGGAGAAAACAGGAGAAAGAGGAGTAAAGAGAATCAAAAAGGAGAAAAGTTTAGAAAAGAGGAGAAAAGAGGAGAACACAGTTGAAAACAGGAGAAAAGAGGAGAACACAGGAGAAAACAGAAGAAAAGAGGAAAAAGAGGAGAAAAGTAGATAAAAAAGGAGAAAAGAGTACAAAACAGGAGAAAACAGTAGAAAAGAGGAGAAAAGAGGAGAAAACAGTGGAAAACATGAGAAAGGAGGAGAAAGAAGAGAAAGAGGAGAAAAGAGAATAAAAAAGGAGAAAAGATTAGAAAACAGGAGAAAAGAGGAGAACACAGGCGAAAAGAGGAGAACACAGGAGAAAAGAGGAGAAGAGAGTAGAAAACAGGAGAAAAGAGGAGAACACAGGAGAAAACAGAAGAAAAGAGGAAAAAGAGGAGAAAACAGAATAAAAAAGGAGAAAAGATTAGAAAACAGGAGAAAACAGTAGAAAAGACGATAAAACAGGAGAAAAGAGAAGAAAAGAGGAGAAAACAGGTGAAAAGAGGAGAAAACAGGTGAAATAAAGAGAAAGAGGAGAAAGAGGATAAGACAGTAGAAAAGAGGATAAAACAGGAGAAAAGAGGAGAACACAGTTGAAAAGAGTAGAAAAGAGGAGAACACAGGAGAACACAGGAGAAAAGAGGGAAAAAAAGGAGAAAAGAGGAGAAAAGAGAAGAAAAGAGGAGAAAACAGGTGAAAAGAGGAGAAAACAGGTGAAATGAAGAGAAAGAGGGGAAAGAGGATAAAACAGTAGAAAAGAGGATAAAACAGGAGAAAAGAGGAGAACACAGGAGAACACAGGAGAAAAGAGGAGAAAACAGAAGAAAAGAGGAAAAAGAGGAGAAACGTAGATAAAAAAGGAGAAAACAGTACAAAACAGTAGATAACAGTAGAAAAGAGGAGAAAACAGGAGAAAACAGTGGAAAACGTGAGAAATGAGGAGAAAGAGGAGAAAGAGGAGAAAAGAGAATAAAAAAGGAGAAAAGATTAGAAAACAGGAGAAAACAGTAGAAAAGTGGAGAAAACAGGAGAAAGAGGAGAAAGAGGAGAAAAGAGAATCAAAAAGGAGAAAAGTTTAGAAAAGAGGAGAAAAGAGGAGAACACAGTTGTAAACAGGAGAAAAGAGGAAAAAGAGGAGAAAAGTGGATAAAAAAGGAGAAAAGAGTACAAAACAGGAGAAAACAGTAGAAAAGAGGAGAAAACAGGAGAAAACAGTGGAAAACATGAGAAAGGAGGAGAAAGAGGAGAAAGAGGAGAAAAGAGAATAAAAAAGGAGAAAAGATTAGATTAGATTACTTACAGTGTGGAAACAGGCCCTTCGGCCCAACAAGTCCACACCGCCCCGCCGAAGCGTAACCCACCCATACCCCGACCCCTACATCTACATCTACCCCTTACCTAACACTACGGGCAATTTAGCATGGCCAATTCACCTGGCCTGCACATCTTTGGACTGTGGTGGAAAACCGGAGCACCCGGAGGAAACCCACGCAGACACGGGGAGAATGTGCAAACTCCACACAGTCAGTCACCTGAGGCGGGAATTGAACGCGGGTCTCAGGCGCTGTGAGACAGCAGTGCTAAACACTGTGCCACCGTGCCGCCCATTAGAAAACAGGAGAAAACAGTAGAAAAGTGGAGAAAACAGGAGAAAGAGGAGAAAGAGCAGAAAAGAGAATCAAAAAGGAGAAAACTGTAGAAAACTGGAGAAAAGAGGAGAACACAGTTGAAAACAGGAGAAAAGAGGAAAAAGAGGAGAAAAGTGGATAAAAAAGGAGAAAAGAGTACAAAACAGGAGAAAACTGTAGAAAAGAGGAGAAAAGAGGAGAAAACAGTGGAAAACATGAGAAAGGAGGAGAAAGAGGAGAAAGACGAGAAAAGAAAATAAAAAAGGAGAAAAGATTGGAAAACAGGAGAAAAGAGGAGAACACAGGCGAAAAGAGGAGAAAACAGGAGAAAAGAGGAGAAAACTGTAGAAAACTGGAGAAAAGAGGAGAACACAGGAGAAAACAGAAGAAAAGAGGAAAAAGAGGAGAAAAGTAGATAAAAAAGGAGAAAAGAGTACAAGACAGTAGAAAACAGTAGAAAAGAGGAGAAAACAGGAGAAAACAGTGGAAAACATGAGAAATGAGGAGAAAGAGGAGAAAAGAGAATAAAAAAGGAGAAAAGATTAGAAAACAGGAGAAAAGAGGAGAAAAGAGGAGAACACAGGAGAAAAGAGGGGAAAAAAGGAGAAAAGAGGAGAAAAGAGAAGAAAAGAGGAGAAAACAGGAGAAAAGAGGAGAAAACAGCAGAAATGAGGAGAAAGAGGAGAAAACAGAATAAAAAAGGAGAAAAGATTAGAAAACAGGAGAAAAGAGTGGAAAAGAGGATAAACGAGGAGAAAAGAACAGAAAGGTGGAGAAACCCAGGAGACTAGAGGAGGAAAGAGGAGAAAGAGGATAAAACAGTAGAAAAGAGGATAAAACAGGAGAAAAGAGAAGAAAAGAGGAGAAAACAGGTGAAAAGAGGAGAAAACAGGTGAAATGAAGAGAAAGAGGAGAAAGAGGGGAAAAGAGAATAAAAAATGAGAAAAGATTTGAAAAGAGGAGAACACGGGAGAAAAGAGGGAAAAAAAGGAGAAAAGAGGAGAAAAGAGAAGAAAAGAGGAGAAAACAGGTGAAATGAAGAGAAAGAGGGGAAAGAGGATAAAACAGGAGAAAAGAGGATAAAACAGGAGAAAAGAGGAGAACACAGGAGAAAACAGAAGAAAAGAGGAAAAAGAGGAGAAACGTAGATAAAAAAGGAGAAAACAGTACAAAACAGTAGAAAACAGTAGAAAAGCGGAGAAAACAGGAGAAAATAGTGGAAAACATGAAAAATGAGCAGAAAGAGGAGAAAGAGGAGAAAAGAGAATAAAAAAGGAGAAAAGATTAGAAAACAGGAGAAAACAGTAGAAAAGTGGAGAAAACAGGAGAAAGAGGAGTAAAGAGAATCAAAAAGGAGAAAAGTTTAGAAAAGAGGAGAAAAGAGGAGAACACAGTTGAAAACAGGAGAAAAGAGGAGAACACAGGAGAAAACAGAAGAAAAGAGGAAAAAGAGGAGAAAAGTAGATAAAAAAGGAGAAAAGAGTACAAAACAGGAGAAAACAGTAGAAAAGAGGAGAAAAGAGGAGAAAACAGTGGAAAACATGAGAAAGGAGGAGAAAGAAGAGAAAGAGGAGAAAAGAGAATAAAAAAGGAGAAAAGATTAGAAAACAGGAGAAAAGAGGAGAACACAGGCGAAAAGAGGAGAACACAGGAGAAAAGAGGAGAAGAGAGTAGAAAACAGGAGAAAAGAGGAGAACACAGGAGAAAACAGAAGAAAAGAGGAAAAAGAGGAGAAAACAGAATAAAAAAGGAGAAAAGATTAGAAAACAGGAGAAAACAGTAGAAAAGACGATAAAACAGGAGAAAAGAGAAGAAAAGAGGAGAAAACAGGTGAAAAGAGGAGAAAACAGGTGAAATAAAGAGAAAGAGGAGAAAGAGGATAAGACAGTAGAAAAGAGGATAAAACAGGAGAAAAGAGGAGAACACAGTTGAAAAGAGTAGAAAAGAGGAGAAAACAGGTGAAATGAAGAGAAAGAGGAGAAAGGGGAGAAAAGAGAATAATAAATGAGAAAAGATTTGAAAACAGGAGAAAAGAGGAGAACACAGGAGAACACAGGAGAAAAGAGGGAAAAAAAGGAGAAAAGAGGAGAAAAGAGAAGAAAAGAGGAGAAAACAGGTGAAAAGAGGAGAAAACAGGTGATAAGAGGAGAAAACAGGTGAAATGAAGAGAAAGAGGAGAAAGAGGATAAAACAGTAGAAAAGAGGATAAAACAGGAGAAAAGAGGAGAACACAGGAGAACACAGGAGAAAAGAGGAGAAAACAGAAGAAAAGAGGAAAAAGGAGGAGAAAGAGGAGAAAGACGAGAAAAGAGAATAAAAAAGGAGAAAAGATTAGAAAACAGGAGAAAACAGTAGAAAAGAGGATAAAACAGGAGAAAAGAGAAGAAAAGAGGAGAAAACAGGTGAAAAGAGGAGAAAACAGGTGAAATAAAGAGAAAGAGGAGAAGGAGGATAAGACAGTAGAAAAGAGGATAAAACAGGAGAAAAGAGAACACAGTTGAAAAGAGTAGAACAGAGGAGAAAACAGGTGAAATGAGGAGAAAGAGGAGAAAGGGGAGAAAAGAGAATAAAACATGAGAAAAGATTTGAAAACAGGAGAAAAGAGGAGAACACAGGAGAACACAGGAGAAAAGAGGGAAAAAAAGGAGAAAAGAGGAGAAAAGAGAAGAAAAGAGGAGAAAACAGGTGAAAAGTGGAGAAAACAGGTGAAATGAAGAGAAAGAGGGGAAGAGGATAAAACAGTAGAAAAGAGGATAAAACAGGAGAAAAGAGGAGAACACAGGAGAAAAGAGGAGAAAACAGAAGAAAAGAGGAAAAAGAGGAGAAACGTAGATAAAAAAGGAGAAAACAGTACAAAACAGTAGAAAACAGTAGAAAAGCGGAGAAAACAGGAGAAAATAGTGGAAAACATGAAAAATGAGCAGAAAGAGGAGAAAGAGGAGAAAAGAGAATAAAAAAGGAGAAAAGATTAGAAAACAGGAGAAAACAGTAGAAAAGTGGAGAAAACAGGAGAAAGAGGAGTAAAGAGAATCAAAAAGGAGAAAAGTTTAGAAAAGAGGAGAAAAGAGGAGAACACAGTTGAAAACAGGAGAAAAGAGGAGAACACAGGAGAAAACAGAAGAAAAGAGGAAAAAGAGGAGAAAAGTAGATAAAAAAGGAGAAAAGAGTACAAAACAGGAGAAAACAGTAGAAAAGAGGAGAAAAGAGGAGAAAACAGTGGAAAACATGAGAAAGGAGGAGAAAGAAGAGAAAGAGGAGAAAAGAGAATAAAAAAGGAGAAAAGATTAGAAAACAGGAGAAAAGAGGAGAACACAGGCGAAAAGAGGAGAACACAGGAGAAAAGAGGAGAAGAGAGTAGAAAACAGGAGAAAAGTGGAGAACACAGGAGAAAACAGAAGAAAAGAGGAAAAAGAGGAGAAAACAGAATAAAAAAGGAGAAAAGATTAGAAAACAGGAGAAAACAGTAGAAAAGACGATAAAACAGGAGAAAAGAGAAGAAAAGAGGAGAAAACAGGTGAAAAGAGGAGAAAACAGGTGAAATAAAGAGAAAGAGGAGAAAGAGGATAAGACAGTAGAAAAGAGGATAAAACAGGAGAAAAGAGGAGAACACAGTTGAAAAGAGTAGAAAAGAGGAGAAAACAGGTGAAATGAAGAGAAAGAGGAGAAAGGGGAGAAAAGAGAATAATAAATGAGAAAAGATTTGAAAACAGGAGAAAAGAGGAGAACACAGGAGAACACAGGAGAAAAGAGGGAAAAAAAGGAGAAAAGAGGAGAAAAGAGAAGAAAAGAGGAGAAAACAGGTGAAAAGAGGAGAAAACAGGTGAAATGAAGAGAAAGAGGGGAAAGAGGATAAAACAGTAGAAAAGAGGATAAAACAGGAGAAAAGAGGAGAACACAGGAGAACACAGGAGAAAAGAGGAGAAAACAGAAGAAAAGAGGAAAAAGAGGAGAAACGTAGATAAAAAAGGAGAAAACAGTACAAAACAGTAGATAACAGTAGAAAAGAGGAGAAAACAGGAGAAAACAGTGGAAAACGTGAGAAATGAGGAGAAAGAGGAGAAAGAGGAGAAAAGAGAATAAAAAAGGAGAAAAGATTAGATTAGATTACTTACAGTGTGGAAACAGGCCCTTCGGCCCAACAAGTCCACACCGCCCCGCCGAAGCGTAACCCACCCATACCCCGACCCCTACATCTACATCTACCCCTTACCTAACACTACGGGCAATTTAGCATGGCCAATTCACCTGGCCTGCACATCTTTGGACTGTGGTGGAAAACCGGAGCACCCGGAGGAAACCCACGCAGACACGGGGAGAATGTGCAAACTCCACACAGTCAGTCGCCTGAGGCGGGAATTGAACGCGGGTCTCAGGCGCTGTGAGACAGCAGTGCTAAACACTGTGCCACCGTGCCGCCCATTAGAAAACAGGAGAAAACAGTAGAAAAGTGGAGAAAACAGGAGAAAGAGGAGAAAGAGCAGAAAAGAGAATCAAAAAGGAGAAAACTGTAGAAAACTGGAGAAAAGAGGAGAACACAGTTGAAAACAGGAGAAAAGAGGAAAAAGAGGAGAAAAGTGGATAAAAAAGCAGAAAAGAGTACAAAACAGGAGAAAACTGTAGAAAAGAGGAGAAAAGAGGAGAAAACAGTGGAAAACATGAGAAAGGAGGAGAAAGAGGAGAAAGACGAGAAAAGAGAATAAAAAGGAGAAAAGATTGGAAAACAGGAGAAAAGAGGAGAACACAGGCGAAAAGAGGAGAAAACAGGAGAAAAGAGGAGAAAACTGTAGAAAACTGGAGAAAAGAGGAGAACACAGGAGAAAACAGAAGAAAAGAGGAAAAAGAGGAGAAAAGTAGATAAAAAAGGAGAAAAGAGTACAAGACAGTAGAAAACAGTAGAAAAGAGGAGAAAACAGGAGAAAACAGTGGAAAACATGAGAAATGAGGAGAAAGAGGAGAAAAGAGAATAAAAAAGGAGAAAAGATTAGAAAACAGGAGAAAAGAGGAGAAAAGAGGAGAACACAGGAGAAAAGAGGGGAAAAAAGGAGAAAAGAGGAGAAAAGAGAAGAAAAGAGGAGAAAACAGGAGAAAAGAGGAGAAAACAGCAGAAATGAGGAGAAAGAGGAGAAAACAGAATAAAAAAGGAGAAAAGATTAGAAAACAGGAGAAAAGAGTGGAAAAGAGGATAAACGAGGAGAAAAGAACAGAAAGGTGGAGAAACCCAGGAGACTAGAGGAGGAAAGAGGAGAAAGAGGATAAAACAGTAGAAAAGAGGATAAAACAGGAGAAAAGAGAAGAAAAGAGGAGAAAACAGGTGAAAAGAGGAGAAAACAGGTGAAATGAAGAGAAAGAGGAGAAAGAGGGGAAAAGAGAATAAAAAATGAGAAAAGATTTGAAAAGAGGAGAACACGGGAGAAAAGAGGGAAAAAAAGGAGAAAAGAGGAGAAAAGAGAAGAAAAGAGGAGAAAACAGGTGAAATGAAGAGAAAGAGGGGAAAGAGGATAAAACAGGAGAAAAGAGGATAAAACAGGAGAAAAGAGGAGAACACAGGAGAAAACAGAAGAAAAGAGGAAAAAGAGGAGAAACGTAGATAAAAAAGGAGAAAACAGTACAAAACAGTAGAAAACAGTAGAAAAGCGGAGAAAACAGGAGAAAATAGTGGAAAACATGAAAAATGAGCAGAAAGAGGAGAAAGAGGAGAAAAGAGAATAAAAAAGGAGAAAAGATTAGAAAACAGGAGAAAACAGTAGAAAAGTGGAGAAAACAGGAGAAAGAGGAGTAAAGAGAATCAAAAAGGAGAAAAGTTTAGAAAAGAGGAGAAAAGAGGAGAACACAGTTGAAAACAGGAGAAAAGAGGAGAACACAGGAGAAAACAGAAGAAAAGAGGAAAAAGAGGAGAAAAGTAGATAAAAAAGGAGAAAAGAGTACAAAACAGGAGAAAACAGTAGAAAAGAGGAGAAAAGAGGAGAAAACAGTGGAAAACATGAGAAAGGAGGAGAAAGAAGAGAAAGAGGAGAAAAGAGAATAAAAAAGGAGAAAAGATTAGAAAACAGGAGAAAAGAGGAGAACACAGGCGAAAAGAGGAGAACACAGGAGAAAAGAGGAGAAGAGAGTAGAAAACAGGAGAAAAGAGGAGAACACAGGAGAAAACAGAAGAAAAGAGGAAAAAGAGGAGAAAACAGAATAAAAAAGGAGAAAAGATTAGAAAACAGGAGAAAACAGGAGAAAAGACGATAAAACAGGAGAAAAGAGAAGAAAAGAGGAGAAAACAGGTGAAAAGAGGAGAAAACAGGTGAAATAAAGAGAAAGAGGAGAAAGAGGATAAGACAGTAGAAAAGAGGATAAAACAGGAGAAAAGAGGAGAACACAGTTGAAAAGAGTAGAAAAGAGGAGAAAACAGGTGAAATGAAGAGAAAGAGGAGAAAGGGGAGAAAAGAGAATAATAAATGAGAAAAGATTTGAAAACAGGAGAAAAGAGGAGAACACAGGAGAACACAGGAGAAAAGAGGGAAAAAAAGGAGAAAAGAGGAGAAAAGAGAAGAAAAGAGGAGAAAACAGGTGAAAAGAGGAGAAAACAGGTGATAAGAGGAGAAAACAGGTGAAATGAAGAGAAAGAGGAGAAAGAGGATAAAACAGTAGAAAAGAGGATAAAACAGGAGAAAAGAGGAGAACACAGGAGAACACAGGAGAAAAGAGGAGAAAACAGAAGAAAAGAGGAAAAAGGAGGAGAAAGAGGAGAAAGACGAGAAAAGAGAATAAAAAAGGAGAAAAGATTAGAAAACAGGAGAAAAGAGGAGAACACAGGCGAAAAGAGGAGAACACAGGAGAAAAGAGGAGAAAACAGTAGAAAACAGGAGAAAAGAGGTGAACACAGGAGAAAACAGAAGAAAAGAGGAAAAAGAGGAGAAAACAGAATAAAAAAGGAGAAAAGATTAGAAAACAGGAGAAAACAGTAGAAAAGAGGATAAAACAGGAGAAAAGAGAAGAAAAGAGGAGAAAACAGGTGAAAAGAGGAGAAAACAGGTGAAATAAAGAGAAAGAGGAGAAAGAGGATAAGACAGTAGAAAAGAGGATAAAACAGGACAAAAGAGAACACAGTTGAAAAGAGTAGAACAGAGGAGAAAACAGGTGAAATGAGGAGAAAGAGGAGAAAGGGGAGAAAAGAGAATAAAAAATGAGAAAAGATTTGAAAACAGGAGAAAAGAGGAGAACACAGGAGAACACAGGAGAAAAGAGGGAAAAAAAGGAGAAAAGAGGAGAAAAGAGAAGAAAAGAGGAGAAAACAGGTGAAAAGTGGAGAAAACAGGTGAAATGAAGAGAAAGAGGGGAAGAGGATAAAACAGTAGAAAAGAGGATAAAACAGGAGAAAAGAGGAGAACACAGGAGAACACAGGAGAAAAGAGGAGAAAACAGAAGAAAAGAGGAAAAAGAGGAGAAACGTAGATAAAAAAGGAGAAAACAGTACAAAACAGTAGAAAACAGTAGAAAAGCGGAGAAAACAGGAGAAAATAGTGGAAAACATGAAAAATGAGCAGAAAGAGGAGAAAGAGGAGAAAAGAGAATAAAAAAGGAGAAAAGATTAGAAAACAGGAGAAAACAGTAGAAAAGTGGAGAAAACAGGAGAAAGAGGAGTAAAGAGAATCAAAAAGGAGAAAAGTTTAGAAAAGAGGAGAAAAGAGGAGAACACAGTTGAAAACAGGAGAAAAGAGGAGAACACAGGAGAAAACAGAAGAAAAGAGGAAAAAGAGGGGAAAAGTAGATAAAAAAGGAGAAAAGAGTACAAAACAGGAGAAAACAGTAGAAAAGAGGAGAAAAGAGGAGAAAACAGTGGAAAACATGAGAAAGGAGGAGAAAGAAGAGAAAGAGGAGAAAAGAGAATAAAAAAGGAGAAAAGATTAGAAAACAGGAGAAAAGAGGAGAACACAGGCGAAAAGAGGAGAACACAGGAGAAAAGAGGAGAAGAGAGTAGAAAACAGGAGAAAAGAGGAGAACACAGGAGAAAACAGAAGAAAAGAGGAAAAAGAGGAGAAAACAGAATAAAAAAGGAGAAAAGATTAGAAAACAGGAGAAAACAGTAGAAAAGACGATAAAACAGGAGAAAAGAGAAGAAAAGAGGAGAAAACAGGTGAAAAGAGGAGAAAACAGGAGAAAAGAGGAGAACACAGTTGAAAAGAGTAGAAAAGAGGAGAAAACAGGTGAAATGAAGAGAAAGAGGAGAAAGGGGAGAAAAGAGAATCAAAATAAATGAGAAAAGATTTGAAAACAGGAGAAAAGAGGAGAACACAGGAGAAAAGAGGGAAAAAAAGGAGAAAAGAGGAGAAAAGAGAAGAAAAGAGGAGAAAACAGGTGAAAAGAGGAGAAAACAGGTGAAATGAAGAGAAAGAGGGGAAAGAGGATAAAACAGTAGAAAAGAGGATAAAACAGGAGAAAAGAGGAGAACACAGGAGAGAAGAGGAGAAAACAGAAGATAAGAGGAAAAAGAGGAGAAACGTAGATAAAAAAGGAGAAAACAGTACAAAACAGTAGATAACAGTAGAAAAGAGGAGAAAACAGGAGAAAACAGTGGAAAACGTGAGAAATGAGGAGAAAGAGGAGAAAGAGGAGAAAAGAGAATAAAAAAAGGAGAAAAGATTAGAAAACAGGAGAAAACAGTAGAAAAGTGGAGAAAACAGGAGAAAGAGGAGAAAGAGGAGAAAAGAGAATCAAAAAGGAGAAAAGTTTAGAAAAGAGGAGAAAAGAGGAGAACACCGTTGAAAAGAGGAGAAAAGAGGAGAAAACAGCAGAAATGAGCAGAAAGAGGAGAAAGAGGAGAAAAGAGAATAAAAAAGGAGAAAAGATTAGAAAACAGGAGAAAACAGTAGAAAAGTGGAGAAAACAGGAGAAAGAGGAGAAAAGAGAATCAAAAAGGAGAAAAGTTTAGAAAAGAGGAGAAAAGAGGAGAACACAGTTGAAAACAGGAGAAAAGAGGAGAACACAGGAGAAAACAGAAGAAAAGAGGAAAAAGAGGAGAAAAGTAGATAAAAAAGGAGAAAAGAGTACAAAACAGGAAAAAACAGTAGAAAAGAGGAGAAAACAGGAGAAAACAGTGGAAAACATGAGAAAGGAGGAGAAAGAAGAGAAAGACGAGAAAAGAGAATAAAAAAGGAGAAAAGATTAGAAAACAGGAGAAAAGAGGAGAACACAGGCGAAAAGTGGAGAACACAGGAGAAAAGAGGAGAAAACAGTAGAAAACAGGAGAAAAGAGGAGAACACAGGAGAAATCAGAAGAAAAGAGGAAAAACAGGAGAAAACAGAATAAAAAAGGAGAAAAGATTAGAAAACAGGAGAAAACAGTAGAAAAGAGGATAAAACAGAAGAAAAGAGGAAAAAGAGGAGAAACGTAGTTAAAAAAGGAGAAAAGAGTACAAAACAGCAGAAAACAGGAGAAAAGAGTACAAAACAGTAGAAAACAGTAGAAAAGAGGAGAAAACAGGAGAAAACAATGGAAAACATGAGAAATGAGCAGAAGGAGGAGAAAAGAGAATAAAAAAGGAGAAAAGATTAGAAAACAGGAGAAAACAGTAGAAATGTGGAGAAAACAGGAGAAAGAGGAGAAAGAGGAGAAAAGAGAATCAAAAAGGAGAAAAGTTTAGAAAAAAGGCGAAAAGAGGAGAACACAGTTGAAAACAGGAGAAAAGAGGAGAACACAGGAGAAAACAGAAGAAAAGAGGAAAAAGAGGAGAAAACAGTGGAAAACATGAGAAATGAGGAGAAAGAGGAGAAAGAGGAGAAAAGAGAATAAAAAAGGAGAAAAGATTAGAAAACAGGAGAAAAGAGGAGAAAAGAGGAGAACACAGGAGAAAAGAGCAAAAAAACAGGAGAAAAGAGAAGAAAAGAGAAGAAAAGAGGAGAAAACAGGTGAAAAGAGGAGAAAACAGGTGAAATGAAGAGAAAGAGGAGAAAGAGGATAAAACAGTAGAAAAGAGGATAAAACAGGAGAAAAGAGGAGAACACAGGAGAAAATAGGAGAAAACAGAAGAAAAGAGGAAAAGAGGAGAAACGTAGATAAAAAGGAGAAAAGAGTACAAAACAGTAGAAAACAGTAGAAACGAGTACAAAACAGTAGAAAACAGTAGAAAAGAGGAGAAAACAGGAGAAAACAGAAGAAAAGAGGAAAAAGAGGAGAAAAGTAGATAAAAAAGGAGAAAAGAGTACAAAACAGTAGAAAACAGTAGAAAAGAGTACAAAACTGTAGAAAAGAGGAGAAAACAGGAGAAAACAGTGGAAAACATGAGAAATGAGGAGAAAGAGGAGAAAGAGGAGAAAAGACAATAAAAAAGGAGAAAAGATTAGAAAACAGGAGAAAACAGTAGAAAAGTGGAGAACACAGGAGAAAGAGGAGAAAGAGGAGAAAAGAGAATCAAAAAGGAGAAAAGTTTAGAAAAGAGGAGAACACAGTTGAAAAGAGGAGAAAAGAGGAGAAAACTGCAGAAATGAGGAGAAAGAGGAGAAAAGAGAATAAAAAAGGAGAAAAGATTAGAAAACAGGAGAAAACAGTAGAAAAGTGGAGAAAACAGGAGAAAGAGGAGAAAGAGGAGAAAAGAGAATCAAAAAGGAGAAAAGTTTAGAAAAGAGGAGAAAAGAGGAGAACACAGTTGTAAACAGGAGAAAAGAGGAAAAAGAGGAGAAAAGTGGATAAAAAAGGAGAAAAGAGTACAAAACAGTAGAAAACAGTAGAAAAGAGGAGAAAACAGGAGAAAACAGTGGAAAACATGAGAAAGGAGGAGAAAGAGGAGAAAGACGAGAAAAGAGAATAAAAAAGGAGAAAAGATTAGAAAACAGGAGAAAAGAGGAGAACACAGGCGAAAAGAGGAGAAAACAGGAGAAAAGAGGATAAAACAGGAGAAAAGAGAAGAAAAGAGGAGAAAACAGGTGAAAAGAGGAGAAAACAGGTGAAATGAAGAGAAAGAGGAGAAAGGGGAGAATAGAGAATAAAAAATGAGAAAAGATTTGAAAACAGGAGAAAAGAGGAGAAAAGAGGAGAACACAGGAGAAAATAGGGAAAAAAAAGGAGAAAAGAGGAGAAAAGAGAAGAAAAGAGGAGAAAACAGGTGAAAAGAGGAGAAAACAGGTGAAATGAAGAGAAAGAGGGGAAAGAGGATAAAACAGTAGAAAAGAGGATAAAACAGGAGAAAAGAGGAGAACACAGGAGAACACAGGAGAAAAGAGGAGAAAACAGAAGAAAAGAGGAAAAAGAGGAGAAACGTAGATAAAAAAAGGAGAAAAGAGTACAAAACAGTAGAAAACAGTAGAAAAGAGTACAAAACAGTAGAAAACAGTAGAAAAGAGGAGAAAACAGGAGAAAATAGTGGAAAAAATGAGAAATGAGGAGAAAGAGGAGAAAGAGGAGAAAAGAGAATAAAAAAGGAGAAAAGATTAGAAAACAGGAGAAAAGAGGAGAAAAGAGGAGAACACAGGAGAAAAGAGAAAAAAACAGGAGAAAAGAGAAGAAAAGAGGAGAAAACAGGTGAAAAGAGGAGAAAACAGGTGAAATGAAGTGAAAGAGGGGAAAGAGGATAAAACAGTAGAAAAGAGGATAATACAGGAGAAAAGAGGAGAACACAGGAGAACACAGGAGAAAAGAGTAGAAAACAGAAGAAAAGAGGAAAAAGAGGAGAAACGTAGATAAAAAGGAGAAAAGAGTACAAAACAGTAGAAAACAGTAGAAAAGAGTACAAAACAGTAGAAAACAGTAGAAAAGAGGAGAAAAGAGGAGAAAGAGGAGAAAGAGGAGAAAAGAGAATCAAAAAGGAGAAAAGATTAGAAAATAGGAGAAAACAGTAGAAATGTGGAGAAAACAGGAGAAAGAGGAGAAAGAGGAGAAAAGAGAATCAAAAAGGAGAAAAGTTTAGAAAAAAGGCGAAAAGAGGAGAACACAGTTGAAAACAGGAGAAAAGAGGAGAACACAGGAGAAAACAGAAGAAAAGAGGAAAAAGAGGAGAAAACAGTGGAAAACATGAGAAATGAGGAGAAAGAGGAGAAAGAGGAGAAAAGAGAATAAAAAAGGAGAAAAGATTAGAAAACAGGAGAAAAGAGGAGAAAAGAGGAGAACACAGGAGAAAAGAGCAAAAAAACAGGAGAAAAGAGAAGAAAAGAGAAGAAAAGAGGAGAAAACAGGTGAAAAGAGGAGAAAACAGGTGAAATGAAGAGAAAGAGGAGAAAGAGGATAAAACAGTAGAAAAGAGGATAAAACAGGAGAAAAGAGGAGAACACAGGAGAAAATAGGAGAAAACAGAAGAAAAGAGGAAAAGAGATAAACGTAGATAAAAAGGAGAAAAGAGTACAAAACAGTAGAAAACAGTAGAAAAGAGTACAAAACAGTAGAAAACAGTAGAAAAGAGGAGAAAACAGGAGAAAACAGTGGAAAACATGAGAAATGAGCAGAAAGAGGAGAAAGAGGAGAAAAGAGAATAAAAAAGGAGAAAAGATTAGAAAACAGGAGAAAACAGTAGAAAAGTGGAGAAAACAGGAGAAAGAGGAGAAAAGAGAATCAAAAACGAGAAAAGTTTAAAAAGAGGAGAACACAGTTGAAAAGAGGAGAAAACAGGTGAAATAAAGAGAAAGAGGAGATAGAGGATAAGACAGTAGAAAAGAGGATAAAACAGGAGAAAAGAGGAGAACACAGTTGAAAAGAGTAGAAAAGAGGAGAAAACAGGAGAAAAGAGGAGAAAAAGCAGAAATGAGGAGAAAGAGGAGAAAACAGAATAAAAAAGGAGAAAAGATTAGAAAACAGGAGAAAAGAGTGGAAAAGAGGATAAACGAGGAGAAAAGAACAGAAAGGTAGAGAAACCCAGGAGACGAGAGGAGGAAAGATGAGAAAGAGGATAAAACAGTAGAAAAGAGGATAAAACAGGAGAAAAGAGAAGAAAAGAGGAGAAAACAGGTGAAAAGAGGAGAAAACAGGTGAAATGAAGAGAAAGAGGAGAAAGGGGAGAAAAGAGAATAAAAAATGAGAAAAGATTTGAAAACAGGAGAAAAGAGGAGAACACAGGAGAACACAGGAGAAAAGAGGGAAAAAAGGAGAAAAGAGGAGAAAAGAGAAGAAAAGAGGAGAAAACAGGTGAAAAGAGGAGAAAACAGGTGAAATGAAGAGAAAGAGGGGAAAGAGGATAAAACAGTAGAAAAGAGGATAAAACAGGAGAAAAGAGGAGAAAACAGGAGAACACAGGAGAAAAGAGGAGAAAACAGAAGAAAAGAGGAAAAAGAGGAGAAACGTAGATAAAAAAGGAGAAAAGAGTACAAAACAGTAGAAAACAGTAGAAAAGTGGAGAAAACAGGAGAAAGAGGAGTAAAGAGAATCAAAAAGGAGAAAAGTTTAGAAAAGAGGAGAAAAGAGGAGAACACAGTTGAAAACAGGAGAAAAGAGGAGAACACAGGAGAAAACAGAAGAAAAGAGGAAAAAGAGGGGAAAAGTAGATAAAAAAGGAGAAAAGAGTACAAAACAGGAGAAAACAGTAGAAAAGAGGAGAAAAGAGGAGAAAACAGTGGAAAACATGAGAAAGGAGGAGAAAGAAGAGAAAGAGGAGAAAAGAGAATAAAAAAGGAGAAAAGATTAGAAAACAGGAGAAAAGAGGAGAACACAGGCGAAAAGAGGAGAACACAGGAGAAAAGAGGAGAAGAGAGTAGAAAACAGGAGAAAAGAGGAGAACACAGGAGAAAACAGAAGAAAAGAGGAAAAAGAGGAGAAAACAGAATAAAAAAGGAGAAAAGATTAGAAAACAGGAGAAAACAGTAGAAAAGACGATAAAACAGGAGAAAAGAGAAGAAAAGAGGAGAAAACAGGTGAAAAGAGGAGAAAACAGGAGAAAAGAGGAGAACACAGTTGAAAAGAGTAGAAAAGAGGAGAAAACAGGTGAAATGAAGAGAAAGAGGAGAAAGGGGAGAAAAGAGAATCAAAATAAATGAGAAAAGATTTGAAAACAGGAGAAAAGAGGAGAACAGGAGAAAAGAGGGAAAAAAAGGAGAAAAGAGGAGAAAAGAGAAGAAAAGAGGAGAAAACAGGTGAAAAGAGGAGAAAACAGGTGAAATGAAGAGAAAGAGGGGAAAGAGGATAAAACAGTAGAAAAGAGGATAAAACAGGAGAAAAGAGGAGAACACAGGAGAAAAGAGGAGAAAACAGAAGAAAAGAGGAAAAAGAGGAGAAACGTAGATAAAAAAGGAGAAAACAGTACAAAACAGTAGATAACAGTAGAAAAGAGGAGAAAACAGGAGAAAACAGTGGAAAACGTGAGAAATGAGGAGAAAGAGGAGAAAGAGGAGAAAAGAGAATAAAAAAAGGAGAAAAGATTAGAAAACAGGAGAAAACAGTAGAAAAGTGGAGAAAACAGGAGAAAGAGGAGAAAGAGGAGAAAAGAGAATCAAAAAGGAGAAAAGTTTAGAAAAGAGGAGAAAAGAGGAGAACACCGTTGAAAAGAGGAGAAAAGAGGAGAAAACAGCAGAAATGAGCAGAAAGAGGAGAAAGAGGAGAAAAGAGAATAAAAAAGGAGAAAAGATTAGAAAACAGGAGAAAACAGTAGAAAAGTGGAGAAAACAGGAGAAAGAGGAGAAAAGAGAATCAAAAAGGAGAAAAGTTTAGAAAAGAGGAGAAAAGAGGAGAACACAGTTGAAAACAGGAGAAAAGAGGAGAACACAGGAGAAAACAGAAGAAAAGAGGAAAAAGAGGAGAAAAGTAGATAAAAAAGGAGAAAAGAGTACAAAACAGGAAAAAACAGTAGAAAAGAGGAGAAAACAGGAGAAAACAGTGGAAAACATGAGAAAGGAGGAGAAAGAAGAGAAAGACGAGAAAAGAGAATAAAAAAGGAGAAAAGATTAGAAAACAGGAGAAAAGAGGAGAACACAGGCGAAAAGTGGAGAACACAGGAGAAAAGAGGAGAAAACAGTAGAAAACAGGAGAAAAGAGGAGAACACAGGAGAAATCAGAAGAAAAGAGGAAAAACAGGAGAAAACAGAATAAAAAAGGAGAAAAGATTAGAAAACAGGAGAAAACAGTAGAAAAGAGGATAAAACAGAAGAAAAGAGGAAAAAGAGGAGAAACGTAGTTAAAAAGGAGAAAAGAGTACAAAACAGCAGAAAACAGGAGAAAAGAGTACAAAACAGTAGAAAACAGTAGAAAAGAGGAGAAAACAGGAGAAAACAATGGAAAACATGAGAAATGAGCAGAAGGAGGAGAAAAGAGAATAAAAAAGGAGAAAAGATTAGAAAACAGGAGAAAACAGTAGAAATGTGGAGAAAACAGGAGAAAGAGGAGAAAGAGGAGAAAAGAGAATCAAAAGAGGAGAAAAGTTTAGAAAAAAGGCGAAAAGAGGAGAACACAGTTGAAAACAGGAGAAAAGAGGAGAACACAGGAGAAAACAGAAGAAAAGAGGAAAAAGAGGAGAAAACAGTGGAAAACATGAGAAATGAGGAGAAAGAGGAGAAAGAGGAGAAAAGAGAATAAAAAAGGAGAAAAGATTAGAAAACAGGAGAAAAGAGGAGAAAAGAGGAGAACACAGGAGAAAAGAGCAAAAAACAGGAGAAAAGAGAAGAAAAGAGAAGAAAAGAGGAGAAAACAGGTGAAAAGAGGAGAAAACAGGTGAAATGAAGAGAAAGAGGAGAAAGAGGATAAAACAGTAGAAAAGAGGATAAAACAGGAGAAAAGAGGAGAACACAGGAGAAAATAGGAGAAAACAGAAGAAAAGAGGAAAAGAGGAGAAACGTAGATAAAAAGGAGAAAAGAGTACAAAACAGTAGAAAACAGTAGAAACGAGTACAAAACAGTAGAAAACAGTAGAAAAGAGGAGAAAACAGGAGAAAACAGAAGAAAAGAGGAAAAAGAGGAGAAAAGTAGATAAAAAAGGAGAAAAGAGTACAAAACAGTAGAAAACAGTAGAAAAGAGTACAAAACTGTAGAAAAGAGGAGAAAACAGGAGAAAACAGTGGAAAACATGAGAAATGAGGAGAAAGAGGAGAAAGAGGAGAAAAGACAATAAAAAAGGAGAAAAGATTAGAAAACAGGAGAAAACAGTAGAAAAGTGGAGAACACAGGAGAAAGAGGAGAAAGAGGAGAAAAGAGAATCAAAAAGGAGAAAAGTTTAGAAAAGAGGAGAACACAGTTGAAAAGAGGAGAAAAGAGGAGAAAACTGCAGAAATGAGGAGAAAGAGGAGAAAAGAGAATAAAAAAGGAGAAAAGATTAGAAAACAGGAGAAAACAGTAGAAAAGTGGAGAAAACAGGAGAAAGAGGAGAAAGAGGAGAAAAGAGAATCAAAAAGGAGAAAAGTTTAAAGAGGAGAAAAGAGGAGAACACAGTTGTAAACAGGAGAAAAGAGGAAAAAGAGGAGAAAAGTGGATAAAAAAGGAGAAAAGAGTACAAAACAGTAGAAAACAGTAGAAAAGAGGAGAAAACAGGAGAAAACAGTGGAAAACATGAGAAAGGAGGAGAAAGAGGAGAAAGACGAGAAAAGAGAATAAAAAAGGAGAAAAGATTAGAAAACAGGAGAAAAGAGGAGAACACAGGCGAAAAGAGGAGAAAACAGGAGAAAAGAGGATAAAACAGGAGAAAAGAGAAGAAAAGAGGAGAAAACAGGTGAAAAGAGGAGAAAACAGGTGAAATGAAGAGAAAGAGGAGAAAGGGGAGAATAGAGAATAAAAAATGAGAAAAGATTTGAAAACAGGAGAAAAGAGGAGAAAAGAGGAGAACACAGGAGAAAATAGGGAAAAAAAAGGAGAAAAGAGGAGAAAAGAGAAGAAAAGAGGAGAAAACAGGTGAAAAGAGGAGAAAACAGGTGAAATGAAGAGAAAGAGGGGAAAGAGGATAAAACAGTAGAAAAGAGGATAAAACAGGAGAAAAGAGGAGAACACAGGAGAACACAGGAGAAAAGAGGAGAAAACAGAAGAAAAGAGGAAAAAGAGGAGAAACGTAGATAAAAAAAGGAGAAAAGAGTACAAAACAGTAGAAAACAGTAGAAAAGAGTACAAAACAGTAGAAAACAGTAGAAAAGAGGAGAAAACAGGAGAAAATAGTGGAAAAAATGAGAAATGAGGAGAAAGAGGAGAAAGAGGAGAAAAGAGAATAAAAAAGGAGAAAAGATTAGAAAACAGGAGAAAAGAGGAGAAAAGAGGAGAACACAGGAGAAAAGAGAAAAAAACAGGAGAAAAGAGAAGAAAAGAGGAGAAAACAGGTGAAAAGAGGAGAAAACAGGTGAAATGAAGTGAAAGAGGGGAAAGAGGATAAAACAGTAGAAAAGAGGATAATACAGGAGAAAAGAGGAGAACACAGGAGAACACAGGAGAAAAGAGTAGAAAACAGAAGAAAAGAGGAAAAAGAGGAGAAACGTAGATAAAAAGGAGAAAAGAGTACAAAACAGTAGAAAACAGTAGAAAAGAGTACAAAACAGTAGAAAACAGTAGAAAAGAGGAGAAAAGAGGAGAAAGAGGAGAAAGAGGAGAAAAGAGAATCAAAAAGGAGAAAAGATTAGAAAATAGGAGAAAACAGTAGAAATGTGGAGAAAACAGGAGAAAGAGGAGAAAGAGGAGAAAAGAGAATCAAAAAGGAGAAAAGTTTAGAAAAAAGGCGAAAAGAGGAGAACACAGTTGAAAACAGGAGAAAAGAGGAGAACACAGGAGAAAACAGAAGAAAAGAGGAAAAAGAGGAGAAAACAGTGGAAAACATGAGAAATGAGGAGAAAGAGGAGAAAGAGGAGAAAAGAGAATAAAAAAGGAGAAAAGATTAGAAAACAGGAGAAAAGAGGAGAAAAGAGGAGAACACAGGAGAAAAGAGCAAAAAAACAGGAGAAAAGAGAAGAAAAGAGAAGAAAAGAGGAGAAAACAGGTGAAAAGAGGAGAAAACAGGTGAAATGAAGAGAAAGAGGAGAAAGAGGATAAAACAGTAGAAAAGAGGATAAAACAGGAGAAAAGAGGAGAACACAGGAGAAAATAGGAGAAAACAGAAGAAAAGAGGAAAAGAGATAAACGTAGATAAAAAGGAGAAAAGAGTACAAAACAGTAGAAAACAGTAGAAAAGAGTACAAAACAGTAGAAAACAGTAGAAAAGAGGAGAAAACAGGAGAAAACAGTGGAAAACATGAGAAATGAGCAGAAAGAGGAGAAAGAGGAGAAAAGAGAATAAAAAAGGAGAAAAGATTAGAAAACAGGAGAAAACAGTAGAAAAGTGGAGAAAACAGGAGAAAGAGGAGAAAAGAGAATCAAAAACGAGAAAAGTTTAGAAAAGAGGAGAACACAGTTGAAAAGAGGAGAAAACAGGTGAAATAAAGAGAAAGAGGAGATAGAGGATAAGACAGTAGAAAAGAGGATAAAACAGGAGAAAAGAGGAGAACACAGTTGAAAAGAGTAGAAAAGAGGAGAAAACAGGAGAAAAGAGGAGAAAAAGCAGAAATGAGGAGAAAGAGGAGAAAACAGAATAAAAAAGGAGAAAAGATTAGAAAACAGGAGAAAAGAGTGGAAAAGAGGATAAACGAGGAGAAAAGAACAGAAAGGTAGAGAAACCCAGGAGACGAGAGGAGGAAAGATGAGAAAGAGGATAAAACAGTAGAAAAGAGGATAAAACAGGAGAAAAGAGAAGAAAAGAGGAGAAAACAGGTGAAAAGAGGAGAAAACAGGTGAAATGAAGAGAAAGAGGAGAAAGGGGAGAAAAGAGAATAAAAAATGAGAAAAGATTTGAAAACAGGAGAAAAGAGGAGAACACAGGAGAACACAGGAGAAAAGAGGGAAAAAAGGAGAAAAGAGGAGAAAAGAGAAGAAAAGAGGAGAAAACAGGTGAAAAGAGGAGAAAACAGGTGAAATGAAGAGAAAGAGGGGAAAGAGGATAAAACAGTAGAAAAGAGGATAAAACAGGAGAAAAGAGGAGAAAACAGGAGAACACAGGAGAAAAGAGGAGAAAACAGAAGAAAAGAGGAAAAAGAGGAGAAACGTAGATAAAAAGGAGAAAAGAGTACAAAACAGTAGAAAACAGTAGAAAAGAGGAGAAAACAGGAGAAAACAATGGAAAACATGAGAAATGAGCAGAAAGAGGAGAAAGAGGAGAAAAGAGAATAAAAAAGGAGAAAAGATTAGAAAACAGGAGAAAACAGTAGAAAAGTTGAGAAAACAGGAGAAAGAGGAGAAAGAGGAGAAAAGAGAATCAAAAAGGAGATAAGTTTAGAAAAAAGGCGAAAAGAGGAGAACACAGTTGAAAAAAGGAGAAAAGAGGAGAACACAGGAGAAAACAGAAGAAAAGAGGAAAAAGAGGAGAAAAGTAGATAAAAAAGGAGAAAAGAGTACAAAACAGTAGAAAACAGTAGAAAAGAGTACAAAACAGTAGAAAACAGTAGAAAAGAGGAGAAAACAGGAGAAAACAGTGGAAAACATGAGAAATGAGGAGAAAGAGGAGAAAGAGGAGAAAAGAGAATAAAAAAGGAGAAAAGATTAGAAAACAGGAGAAAAGAGGAGAAAAGAGGAGAACACAGGAGAAAAGAGGAAAAAATCAGGAGAAAAGAGAAGAAAAGAGAAGAAAAGAGGAGAAAACAGGTGAAAAGCGGAGAAAACAGGTGAAATGAAGAGAAAGAGGAGAAAGAGGATAAAACAGTAGAAAAGAGGATAAAACAGGAGAAAAGAGGAGAACACATGAGAACACAGGAGAAAAGAGGAGAAAACAGAAGAAAAGAGGAAAAAGAGGAGAAACGTAGATAAAAAAGGAAAAAAGAGTACAAAACAGTAGAAAACAGTAGAAAAGAGTACAAAACTGTAGAAAACAGTAGAAAAGAGGAGAAAACAGGAGAAAACAGTGGAAAACATGAGAAATGAGGAGAAAGAGGAGAAAGAGGAGAAAAGAGAATAAAAAAGGAGAAAAGATTAGAAAACAGGAGAAAAGAGGAGAAAAGAGGAGAACACAGGAGAAAAGAGAAAAAAAACAGGAGAAAAGAGAAGAAAAGAGGAGAAAACAGGTGAAAAGAGGAGAAAACAGGTGAAATGAAGAGAAAGAGGAGAAAGAGGATGAAACAGTAGAAAAGAGGATAAAACAGGAGAAAAGAGGAGAACACAGGAGAAAAGAGGAGAAAACAGAAGAAAAGAGGAAAAAGAGGAGAAACGTAGATAAAAAGGAGAAAAGAGTACAAAACAGTAGAAAACAGTAGAAAAGAGTACAAAACAGTAGAAAACAGTAGAAAAGAGGAGAAAACAGGAGAAAACAGTGGAAAACATGAGAAATGAGCAGAAAGAGGAGAAAGAGGAGAAAAGAGAATAAAAAAGGAGAAAAGATTAGAAAACAGGAGAAAACAGTGGAAAAGTGGAGAAAAGAGGAGAAAGAGGAGAAAGAGGAGAAAAGAGAATCAAAAAGGAGAAAAGTTTAGAAAAGAGGAGAAAAGAGGAGAACACAGGAGAAAACAGGAGAAAAGAGGAAAAAGAGGAGAAAAGTGGATAAAAAAGGAGAAAAGAGTACAAAACAGGAGAAAACAGTAGAAAAGAGGAGAAAACAGGAGAAAACAGTGGAAAACATGAGAAAGGAGGAGAAAGAGGAGAAAGACGAGAAAAGAGAATAAAAAAGGAGAAAAGATTAGAAAACAGGAGAAAAGATGAGAACACAGGCGAAAAGAGGAGAAAACAGGAGAAAAGAGGAGAAAACAGTAGAAAACAGGAGAAAAGAGGAGAACACAGGAGAAAAGAGGGAAAAAAAGGAGAAAAGAGGAGAAAAGAGAAGAAAAGAGGAGAAAACAGGTGAAAAGAGGAGAAAACAGGTGAAATGAAGAGAGAGAAGAGGGAAAGAGGATAAAACAGTAGAAAAGAGGATAAAACAGGAGAAAAGAGGAGAACACAGGAGAACACAGGAGAAAAGAGTAGAAAACAGAAGAAAAGAGGAAAAAGAGGAGAAACGTAGATAAAAAAGGAGAAAAGAGTACAAAACAGCAGAAAACAGGAGAAAAGAGTACAAAACAGTAGAAAACAGTAGAAAAGAGGAGAAAACAGGAGAAAACAATGGAAAACATGAGAAATGAGCAGAAGGAGGAGAAAAGAGAATAAAAAAGGAGAAAAGATTAGAAAACAGGAGAAAACAGTAGAAATGTGGAGAAAACAGGAGAAAGAGGAGAAAGAGGAGAAAAGAGAATCAAAAAGGAGAAAAGTTTAGAAAAAAGGCGAAAAGAGGAGAACACAGTTGAAAACAGGAGAAAAGAGGAGAACACAGGAGAAAACAGAAGAAAAGAGGAAAAAGAGGAGAAAACAGTGGAAAACATGAGAAATGAGGAGAAAGAGGAGAAAGAGGAGAAAAGAGAATAAAAAAGGAGAAAAGATTAGAAAACAGGAGAAAAGAGGAGAACACAGGAGAAAAGAGCAAAAAAACAGGAGAAAAGAGAAGAAAAGAGAAGAAAAGAGGAGAAAACAGGTGAAAAGAGGAGAAAACAGGTGAAATGAAGAGAAAGAGGAGAAAGAGGATAAAACAGTAGAAAAGAGGATAAAACAGGAGAAAAGAGGAGAACACAGGAGAAAATAGGAGAAAACAGAAGAAAACAGGAAAAGAGGAGAAACGTAGATAAAAAGGAGAAAAGAGTACAAAACAGTAGAAAACAGTAGAAAAGAGTACAAAACAGTAGAAAACAGTAGAAAAGAGGAGAAAACAGGAGAAAACAGTGGAAAACATGAGAAATGAGCAGAAAGAGGAGAAAGAGGAGAAAAGACTATAAAAAAGGAGAAAAGATTAGAAAACAGGAGAAAACAGTAGAAAAGTGGAGAAAACAGGAGAAAGAGGAGAAAGAGGAGAAAAGAGAATCAAAAACGAGAAAAGTTTAGAAAAGAGGAGAACACAGTTGAAAAGAGGAGAACACAGGAGAAAACAGAAGAAAAGAGGAAAAAGAGGAGAAAAGTAGATAAAAAAGGAGAAAAGAGTACAAAACAGTAGAAAACAGTAGAAAAGAGTACAAAACTGTAGAAAAGAGGAGAAAACAGGAGAAAACAGTGGAAAACATGAGAAATGAGGAGAAAGAGGAGAAAGAGGAGAAAAGAGAATAAAAAAGGAGAAAAGATTAGAAAACAGGAGAAAAGAGGAGAAAAGAGGAGAACACAGGAGAAAAGAGGAAAAAATCAGGAGAAAAGAGAAGAAAAGAGAAGAAAAGAGGAGAACACAGTTGAAAAGAGGAGAAAAGAGGAGAAAACGGCAGAAATGAGGAGAAAGAGGAGAAAAGAGAATAAAAAAGGAGAAAAGATTAGAAAACAGGAGAAAACAGTAGAAAAGTGGAGAAAACAGGAGAAAGAGGAGAAAGAGGAGAAAAGAGAATCAAAAAGGAGAAAAGTTTAGAAAAGAGGAGAAAAGAGGAGAACACAGTTGTAAACAGGAGAAAAGAGGAAAAAGAGGAGAAAAGTGGATAAAAAAGGAGAAAAGAGGAGAACACAGTTGAAAAGAGTAGAAAAGAGGAGAAAACAGGAGAAAAGAGGAGAAAAAGCAGAAATGAGGAGAAAACAGAATAAAAAAGGAGAAAAGATTAGAAAACAGGAGAAAAGAGTGGAAAAGAGGATAAACGAGGAGAAAAGAACAGAAAGGTAGAGAAACCCAGGAGACGAGAGGAGGAAAGATGAGAAAGAGGATAAAACAGTAGAAAAGAGGATCAAACAGGAGAAAAGAGAAGAAAAGAGGAGAAAACAGGTGAAAAGAGGAGAAAACAGGTGAAATGAAGAGAAAGAGGAGAAAGGGGAGAAAAGAGAATAAAAAATGAGAAAAGATTTGAAAACAGGAGAAAAGAGGAGAACACAGGAGAACACAGGAGAAAAGAGGGAAAAAAGGAGAAAAGAGGAGAAAAGAGAAGAAAAGAGGAGAAAACAGGTGAAAAGAGGAGAAAACAGGTGAAATGAAGAGAAAGAGGGGAAAGAGGATAAAACAGTAGAAAAGAGGATAAAACAGGAGAAAAGAGGAGAAAACAGGAGAACACAGGAGAAAAGAGGAGAAAACAGAAGAAAAGAGGAAAAAGAGGAGAAACGTAGATAAAAAAGGAGAAAAGAGTACAAAACAGTAGAAAACAGTAGAAAAGAGGAGAAAACAGGAGAAAACAATGGAAAACATGAGAAATGAGCAGAAAGAGGAGAAAGAGGAGAAAAGAGAATAAAAAAGGAGAAAAGATTAGAAAACAGGAGAAAACAGTAGAAAAGTTGAGAAAACAGGAGAAAGAGGAGAAAGAGGAGAAAAGAGAATCAAAAAGGAGATAAGTTTAGAAAAAAGGCGAAAAGAGGAGAACACAGTTGAAAACAGGAGAAAAGAGGAGAACACAGGAGAAAACAGAAGAAAAGAGGAAAAAGAGGAGAAAAGTAGATAAAAAAGGAGAAAAGAGTACAAAACAGTAGAAAACAGTAGAAAAGAGTACAAAACAGTAGAAAACAGTAGAAAAGAGGAGAAAACAGGAGAAAACAGTGGAAAACATGAGAAATGAGGAGAAAGAGGAGAAAGAGGAGAAAAGAGAATAAAAAAGGAGAAAAGATTAGAAAACAGGAGAAAAGAGGAGAAAAGAGGAGAACACAGGAGAAAAGAGGAAAAAATCAGGAGAAAAGAGAAGAAAAGAGAAGAAAAGAGGAGAAAACAGGTGAAAAGCGGAGAAAACAGGTGAAATGAAGAGAAAGAGGAGAAAGAGGATAAAACAGTAGAAAAGAGGATAAAACAGGAGAAAAGAGGAGAACACATGAGAACACAGGAGAAAAGAGGAGAAAACAGAAGAAAAGAGGAAAAAGAGGAGAAACGTAGATAAAAAAGGAAAAAAGAGTACAAAACAGTAGAAAACAGTAGAAAAGAGTACAAAACTGTAGAAAACAGTAGAAAAGAGGAGAAAACAGGAGAAAACAGTGGAAAACATGAGAAATGAGGAGAAAGAGGAGAAAGAGGAGAAAAGAGAATAAAAAAGGAGAAAAGATTAGAAAACAGGAGAAAAGAGGAGAACACAGGAGAAAAGAGAAAAAAAACAGGAGAAAAGAGAAGAAAAGAGGAGAAAACAGGTGAAAAGAGGAGAAAACAGGTGAAATGAAGAGAAAGAGGAGAAAGAGGATGAAACAGTAGAAAAGAGGATAAAACAGGAGAAAAGAGGAGAACACAGGAGAAAAGAGGAGAAAACAGAAGAAAAGAGGAAAAAGAGGAGAAACGTAGATAAAAAGGAGAAAAGAGTACAAAACAGTAGAAAACAGTAGAAAAGAGTACAAAACTGTAGAAAACAGTAGAAAAGAGGAGAAAACAGGAGAAAACAGTGGAAAACATGAGAAATGAGGAGAAAGAGGAGAAAGAGGAGAAAAGAGAATAAAAAAGGAGAAAAGATTAGAAAACAGGAGAAAAGAGGAGAAAAGAGGAGAACACAGGAGAAAAGAGAAAAAAAACAGGAGAAAAGAGAAGAAAAGAGGAGAAAACAGGTGAAAAGAGGAGAAAACAGGTGAAATGAAGAGAAAGAGGAGAAAGAGGATGAAACAGTAGAAAAGAGGATAAAACAGGAGAAAAGAGGAGAACACAGGAGAAAAGAGGAGAAAACAGAAGAAAAGAGGAAAAAGAGGAGAAACGTAGATAAAAAGGAGAAAAGAGTACAAAACAGTAGAAAACAGTAGAAAAGAGTACAAAACAGTAGAAAACAGTAGAAAAGAGGAGAAAACAGGAGAAAACAGTGGAAAACATGAGAAATGAGCAGAAAGAGGAGAAAGAGGAGAAAAGAGAATAAAAAAGGAGAAAAGATTAGAAAACAGGAGAAAACAGTGGAAAAGTGGAGAAAAGAGGAGAAAGAGGAGAAAGAGGAGAAAAGAGAATCAAAAAGGAGAAAAGTTTAGAAAAGAGGAGAAAAGAGGAGAACACAGTTGAAAACAGGAGAAAAGAGGAAAAAGAGGAGAAAAGTGGATAAAAAAGGAGAAAAGAGTACAAAACAGGAGAAAACAGTAGAAAAGAGGAGAAAACAGGAGAAAACAGTGGAAAACATGAGAAAGGAGGAGAAAGAGGAGAAAGACGAGAAAAGAGAATAAAAAAGGAGAAAAGATTAGAAAACAGGAGAAAAGATGAGAACACAGGCGAAAAGAGGAGAAAACAGGAGAAAAGAGGAGAAAACAGTAGAAAACAGGAGAAAAGAGGAGAACACAGGAGAAAAGAGGGAAAAAAAGGAGAAAAGAGGAGAAAAGAGAAGAAAAGAGGAGAAAACAGGTGAAAAGAGGAGAAAACAGGTGAAATGAAGAGAAAGAGGGGAAAGAGGATAAAACAGTAGAAAAGAGGATAAAACAGGAGAAAAGAGGAGAACACAGGAGAACACAGGAGAAAAGAGTAGAAAACAGAAGAAAAGAGGAAAAAGAGGAGAAACGTAGATAAAAAAGGAGAAAAGAGTACAAAACAGCAGAAAACAGGAGAAAAGAGTACAAAACAGTAGAAAACAGTAGAAAAGAGGAGAAAACAGGAGAAAACAATGGAAAACATGAGAAATGAGCAGAAGGAGGAGAAAAGAGAATAAAAAAGGAGAAAAGATTAGAAAACAGGAGAAAACAGTAGAAATGTGGAGAAAACAGGAGAAAGAGGAGAAAGAGGAGAAAAGAGAATCAAAAAGGAGAAAAGTTTAGAAAAAAGGCGAAAAGAGGAGAACACAGTTGAAAACAGGAGAAAAGAGGAGAACACAGGAGAAAACAGAAGAAAAGAGGAAAAAGAGGAGAAAACAGTGGAAAACATGAGAAATGAGGAGAAAGAGGAGAAAGAGGAGAAAAGAGAATAAAAAAGGAGAAAAGATTAGAAAACAGGAGAAAAGAGGAGAAAAGAGGAGAACACAGGAGAAAAGAGCAAAAAAACAGGAGAAAAGAGAAGAAAAGAGAAGAAAAGAGGAGAAAACAGGTGAAAAGAGGAGAAAACAGGTGAAATGAAGAGAAAGAGGAGAAAGAGGATAAAACAGTAGAAAAGAGGATAAAACAGGAGAAAAGAGGAGAACACAGGAGAAAATAGGAGAAAACAGAAGAAAACAGGAAAAGAGGAGAAACGTAGATAAAAAGGAGAAAAGAGTACAAAACAGTAGAAAACAGTAGAAAAGAGTACAAAACAGTAGAAAACAGTAGAAAAGAGGAGAAAACAGGAGAAAACAGTGGAAAACATGAGAAATGAGCAGAAAGAGGAGAAAGAGGAGAAAAGACAATAAAAAAGGAGAAAAGATTAGAAAACAGGAGAAAACAGTAGAAAAGTGGAGAAAACAGGAGAAAGAGGAGAAAGAGGAGAAAAGAGAATCAAAAACGAGAAAAGTTTAGAAAAGAGGAGAACACAGTTGAAAAGAGGAGAACACAGGAGAAAACAGAAGAAAAGAGGAAAAAGAGGAGAAAAGTAGATAAAAAAGGAGAAAAGAGTACAAAACAGTAGAAAACAGTAGAAAAGAGTACAAAACTGTAGAAAAGAGGAGAAAACAGGAGAAAACAGTGGAAAACATGAGAAATGAGGAGAAAGAGGAGAAAGAGGAGAAAAGACAATAAAAAAGGAGAAAAGATTAGAAAACAGGAGAAAACAGTAGAAAAGTGGAGAACACAGGAGAAAGAGGAGAAAGAGGAGAAAAGAGAATCAAAAAGGAGAAAAGTTTAGAAAAGAGGAGAACACAGTTGAAAAGAGGAGAAAAGAGGAGAAAACTGCAGAAATGAGGAGAAAGAGGAGAAAAGAGAATAAAAAAGGAGAAAAGATTAGAAAACAGGAGAAAACAGTAGAAAAGTGGAGAAAACAGGAGAAAGAGGAGAAAGAGGAGAAAAGAGAATCAAAAAGGAGAAAAGTTTAGAAAAGAGGAGAAAAGAGGAGAACACAGTTGTAAACAGGAGAAAAGAGGAAAAAGAGGAGAAAAGTGGATAAAAAAGGAGAAAAGAGGAGAACACAGTTGAAAAGAGTAGAAAAGAGGAGAAAACAGGAGAAAAGAGGAGAAAAAGCAGAAATGAGGAGAAAACAGAATAAAAAAGGAGAAAAGATTAGAAAACAGGAGAAAAGAGTGGAAAAGAGGATAAACGAGGAGAAAAGAACAGAAAGGTAGAGAAACCCAGGAGACGAGAGGAGGAAAGATGAGAAAGAGGATAAAACAGTAGAAAAGAGGATCAAACAGGAGAAAAGAGAAGAAAAGAGGAGAAAACAGGTGAAAAGAGGAGAAAACAGGTGAAATGAAGAGAAAGAGGAGAAAGGGGAGAAAAGAGAATAAAAAATGAGAAAAGATTTGAAAACAGGAGAAAAGAGGAGAACACAGGAGAACACAGGAGAAAAGAGGGAAAAAAGGAGAAAAGAGGAGAAAAGAGAAGAAAAGAGGAGAAAACAGGTGAAAAGAGGAGAAAACAGGTGAAATGAAGAGAAAGAGGGGAAAGAGGATAAAACAGTAGAAAAGAGGATAAAACAGGAGAAAAGAGGAGAAAACAGGAGAACACAGGAGAAAAGAGGAGAAAACAGAAGAAAAGAGGAAAAAGAGGAGAAACGTAGATAAAAAAGGAGAAAAGAGTACAAAACAGTAGAAAACAGTAGAAAAGAGGAGAAAACAGGAGAAAACAATGGAAAACATGAGAAATGAGCAGAAAGAGGAGAAAGAGGAGAAAAGAGAATAAAAAAGGAGAAAAGATTAGAAAACAGGAGAAAACAGTAGAAAAGTTGAGAAAACAGGAGAAAGAGGAGAAAGAGGAGAAAAGAGAATCAAAAAGGAGATAAGTTTAGAAAAAAGGCGAAAAGAGGAGAACACAGTTGAAAACAGGAGAAAAGAGGAGAACACAGGAGAAAACAGAAGAAAAGAGGAAAAAGAGGAGAAAAGTAGATAAAAAAGGAGAAAAGAGTACAAAACAGTAGAAAACAGTAGAAAAGAGTACAAAACAGTAGAAAACAGTAGAAAAGAGGAGAAAACAGGAGAAAACAGTGGAAAACATGAGAAATGAGGAGAAAGAGGAGAAAGAGGAGAAAAGAGAATAAAAAAGGAGAAAAGATTAGAAAACAGGAGAAAAGAGGAGAAAAGAGGAGAACACAGGAGAAAAGAGGAAAAAATCAGGAGAAAAGAGAAGAAAAGAGAAGAAAAGAGGAGAAAACAGGTGAAAAGCGGAGAAAACAGGTGAAATGAAGAGAAAGAGGAGAAAGAGGATAAAACAGTAGAAAAGAGGATAAAACAGGAGAAAAGAGGAGAACACATGAGAACACAGGAGAAAAGAGGAGAAAACAGAAGAAAAGAGGAAAAAGAGGAGAAACGTAGATAAAAAAGGAAAAAAGAGTACAAAACAGTAGAAAACAGTAGAAAAGAGTACAAAACTGTAGAAAACAGTAGAAAAGAGGAGAAAACAGGAGAAAACAGTGGAAAACATGAGAAATGAGGAGAAAGAGGAGAAAGAGGAGAAAAGAGAATAAAAAAGGAGAAAAGATTAGAAAACAGGAGAAAAGAGGAGAAAAGAGGAGAACACAGGAGAAAAGAGAAAAAAAACAGGAGAAAAGAGAAGAAAAGAGGAGAAAACAGGTGAAAAGAGGAGAAAACAGGTGAAATGAAGAGAAAGAGGAGAAAGAGGATGAAACAGTAGAAAAGAGGATAAAACAGGAGAAAAGAGGAGAACACAGGAGAAAAGAGGAGAAAACAGAAGAAAAGAGGAAAAAGAGGAGAAACGTAGATAAAAAGGAGAAAAGAGTACAAAACAGTAGAAAACAGTAGAAAAGAGTACAAAACAGTAGAAAACAGTAGAAAAGAGGAGAAAACAGGAGAAAACAGTGGAAAACATGAGAAATGAGCAGAAAGAGGAGAAAGAGGAGAAAAGAGAATAAAAAAGGAGAAAAGATTAGAAAACAGGAGAAAACAGTGGAAAAGTGGAGAAAAGAGGAGAAAGAGGAGAAAGAGGAGAAAAGAGAATCAAAAAGGAGAAAAGTTTAGAAAAGATGAGAAAAGAGGAGAACACAGTTGAAAACAGGAGAAAAGAGGAAAAAGAGGAGAAAAGTGGATAAAAAAGGAGAAAAGAGTACAAAACAGGAGAAAACAGTAGAAAAGAGGAGAAAACAGGAGAAAACAGTGGAAAACATGAGAAAGGAGGAGAAAGAGGAGAAAGACGAGAAAAGAGAATAAAAAAGGAGAAAAGATTAGAAAACAGGAGAAAAGAGGAGAACACAGGCGAAAAGAGGAGAAAACAGGAGAAAAGAGGAGAAAACAGTAGAAAACAGGAGAAAAGAGGAGAACACAGGAGAAAAGAGGGAAAAAAAGGAGAAAAGAGGAGAAAAGAGAAGAAAAGAGGAGAAAACAGGTGAAAAGAGGAGAAAACAGGTGAAATGAAGAGAAAGAGGGGAAAGAGGATAAAACAGTAGAAAAGAGGATAAAACAGGAGAAAAGAGGAGAACACAGGAGAACACAGGAGAAAAGAGTAGAAAACAGAAGAAAAGAGGAAAAAGAGGAGAAACGTAGATAAAAAAGGAGAAAAGAGTACAAAACAGCAGAAAACAGGAGAAAAGAGTACAAAACAGTAGAAAACAGTAGAAAAGAGGAGAAAACAGGAGAAAACAATGGAAAACATGAGAAATGAGCAGAAGGAGGAGAAAAGAGAATAAAAAAGGAGAAAAGATTAGAAAACAGGAGAAAACAGTAGAAATGTGGAGAAAACAGGAGAAAGAGGAGAAAGAGGAGAAAAGAGAATCAAAAAGGAGAAAAGTTTAGAAAAAAGGCGAAAAGAGGAGAACACAGTTGAAAACAGGAGAAAAGAGGAGAACACAGGAGAAAACAGAAGAAAAGAGGAAAAAGAGGAGAAAACAGTGGAAAACATGAGAAATGAGGAGAAAGAGGAGAAAGAGGAGAAAAGAGAATAAAAAAGGAGAAAAGATTAGAAAACAGGAGAAAAGAGGAGAAAAGAGGAGAACACAGGAGAAAAGAGCAAAAAAACAGGAGAAAAGAGAAGAAAAGAGAAGAAAAGAGGAGAAAACAGGTGAAAAGAGGAGAAAACAGGTGAAATGAAGAGAAAGAGGAGAAAGAGGATAAAACAGTAGAAAAGAGGATAAAACAGGAGAAAAGAGGAGAACACAGGAGAAAATAGGAGAAAACAGAAGAAAACAGGAAAAGAGGAGAAACGTAGATAAAAAGGAGAAAAGAGTACAAAACAGTAGAAAACAGTAGAAAAGAGTACAAAACAGTAGAAAACAGTAGAAAAGAGGAGAAAACAGGAGAAAACAGTGGAAAACATGAGAAATGAGCAGAAAGAGGAGAAAGAGGAGAAAAGACAATAAAAAAGGAGAAAAGATTAGAAAACAGGAGAAAACAGTAGAAAAGTGGAGAAAACAGGAGAAAGAGGAGAAAGAGGAGAAAAGAGAATCAAAAACGAGAAAAGTTTAGAAAAGAGGAGAACACAGTTGAAAAGAGGAGAACACAGGAGAAAACAGAAGAAAAGAGGAAAAAGAGGAGAAAAGTAGATAAAAAAGGAGAAAAGAGTACAAAACAGTAGAAAACAGTAGAAAAGAGTACAAAACTGTAGAAAAGAGGAGAAAACAGGAGAAAACAGTGGAAAACATGAGAAATGAGGAGAAAGAGGAGAAAGAGGAGAAAAGACAATAAAAAAGGAGAAAAGATTAGAAAACAGGAGAAAACAGTAGAAAAGTGGAGAACACAGGAGAAAGCGGAGAAAGAGGAGAAAAGAGAATCAAAAAGGAGAAAAGTTTAGAAAAGAGGAGAACACAGTTGAAAAGAGGAGAAAAGAGGAGAAAACTGCAGAAATGAGGAGAAAGAGGAGAAAAGAGAATAAAAAAGGAGAAAAGATTAGAAAACAGGAGAAAACAGTAGAAAAGTGGAGAAAACAGGAGAAAGAGGAGAAAGAGGAGAAAAGAGAATCAAAAAGGAGAAAAGTTTAGAAAAGAGGAGAAAAGAGGAGAACACAGTTGTAAACAGGAGAAAAGAGGAAAAAGAGGAGAAAAGTGGATAAAAAAGGAGAAAAGAGTACAAAACAGGAGAAAACAGTAGAAAAGAGGAGAAAACAGGAGAAAACAGTGGAAAACATGAGAAAGGAGGAGAAAGAGGAGAAAGACGAGAAAAGAGAATAAAAAAGGAGAAAAGATTAGAAAACAGGAGAAAAGAGGAGAACACAGGCGAAAAGAGGAGAAAACAGGAGAAAAGAGGATAAAACAGGAGAAAAGAGAAGAAAAGAGGAGAAAACAGGTGAAAAGAGGAGAAAACAGGTGAAATGAAGAGAAAGAGGAGAAAGGGGAGAATAGAGAATAAAAAATGAGAAAAGATTTGAAAACAGGAGAAAAGAGGAGAAAAGAGGAGAACACAGGAGAAAATAGGGAAAAAAAAGGAGAAAAGAGGAGAAAAGAGAAGAAAAGAGGAGAAAACAGGTGAAAAGAGGAGAAAACAGGTGAAATGAAGAGAAAGAGGGGAAAGAGGATAAAACAGTAGAAAAGAGGATAAAACAGGAGAAAAGAGGAGAACACAGGAGAACACAGGAGAAAAGAGGAGAAAACAGAAGAAAAGAGGAAAAAGAGGAGAAACGTAGATAAAAAAAGGAGAAAAGAGTA
Organism: Chiloscyllium punctatum; assembly: GCF_047496795.1. Classification (NCBI taxonomy): domain Eukaryota; kingdom Metazoa; phylum Chordata; class Chondrichthyes; order Orectolobiformes; family Hemiscylliidae; genus Chiloscyllium; species Chiloscyllium punctatum. Next base: position 14,209 of record NW_027310198.1, on the reverse strand, counting down.
CAAAACAGTAGAAAACGGTAGAAAAGAGTACAAAACAGTAGAAAACAGTAGAAAAGAGGAGAAAACAGGAGAAAACAGTGGAAAACATGAGAAATGAGGAGAAAGAGGAGAAAAGAGAATAAAAAAGGAGAAAAGATTAGAAAACAGGAGAAAAGAGGAGAAAAGAGGAGAACACAGGAGAAAAGAGAAAAAAACAGGAGAAAAGAGAAGAAAAGAGGAGAAAACAGGTGAAAAGAGGAGAAAACAGGTGAAATGAAGAGAAAGAGGGGAAAGAGGATAAAACAGTAGAAAAGAGGATAAAACAGGAGAAAAGAGGAGAACACAGGAGAACACAGGAGAAAAGAGTAGAAAACAGAAGAAAAGAGGAAAAAGAGGAGAAACGTAGATAAAAAGGAGAAAAGAGTACAAAACAGTAGAAAACAGTAGAAAAGAGTACAAAACAGTAGAAAACAGTAGAAAAGAGGAGAAAAGAGGAGAAAGAGGAGAAAGAGGAGAAAAGAGAATCAAAAAGGAGAAAAGATTAGAAAACAGGAGAAAACAGTAGCAATGTGGAGAAAACAGGAGAAAGAGGAGAAAGAGGAGAAAAGAGAATCAAAAAGGAGAAAAGTTTAGAAAAAAGGCGAAAAGAGGAGAACACAGTTGAAAACAGGAGAAAAGAGGAGAACACAGGAGAAAACAGAAGAAAAGAGGAAAAAGAGGAGAAAACAGTGGAAAACATGAGAAATGAGGAGAAAGAGGAGAAAGAGGAGAAAAGAGAATAAAAAAGGAGAAAAGATTAGAAAACAGGAGAAAAGAGGAGAAAAGAGGAGAACACAGGAGAAAAGAGCAAAAAAACAGGAGAAAAGAGAAGAAAAGAGAAGAAAAGAGGAGAAAACAGGTGAAAAGAGGAGAAAACAGGTGAAATGAAGAGAAAGAGGAGAAAGAGGATAAAACAGTAGAAAAGAGGATAAAACAGGAGAAAAGAGGAGAACACAGGAGAAAATAGGAGAAAACAGAAGAAAAGAGGAAAAGAGGAGAAACGTAGATAAAAAGGAGAAAAGAGTACAAAACAGTAGAAAACAGTAGAAAAGAGTACAAAACAGTAGAAAACAGTAGAAAAGAGGAGAAAACAGGAGAAAACAGTGGAAAACATGAGAAATGAGCAGAAAGAGGAGAAAGAGGAGAAAAGAGAATAAAAAAGGAGAAAAGATTAGAAAACAGGAGAAAACAGTAGAAAAGTGGAGAAAACAGGAGAAAGAGGAGAAAGAGGAGAAAAGAGAATCAAAAACGAGAAAAGTTTAGAAAAGAGGAGAACACAGTTGAAAAGAGGAGAAAACAGGTGAAATAAAGAGAAAGAGGAGAAAGAGGATAAGACAGTAGAAAAGAGGATAAAACAGGAGAAAAGAGGAGAACACAGTTGAAAAGAGTAGAAAAGAGGAGAAAACAGGAGAAAAGAGGAGAAAAAGCAGAAATGAGGAGAAAGAGGAGAAAACAGAATAAAAAAGGAGAAAAGATTAGAAAACAGGAGAAAAGAGTGGAAAAGAGGATAAACGAGGAGAAAAGAACAGAAAGGTAGAGAAACCCAGGAGACGAGAGGAGGAAAGATGAGAAAGAGGATAAAACAGTAGAAAAGAGGATAAAACAGGAGAAAAGAGAAGAAAAGAGGAGAAAACAGGTGAAAAGAGGAGAAAACAGGTGAAATGAAGAGAAAGTGGAGAAAGGGGAGAAAAGAGAATAAAAAATGAGAAAAGATTTGAAAACAGGAGAAAAGAGGAGAACACAGGAGAACACAGGAGAAAAGAGGGAAAAAAGGAGAAAAGAGGAGAAAAGAGAAGAAAAGAGGAGAAAACAGGTGAAAAGAGGAGAAAACAGGTGAAATGAAGAGAAAGAGGGGAAAGAGGATAAAACAGTAGAAAAGAGGATAAAACAGGAGAAAAGAGGAGAAAACAGGAGAACACAGGAGAAAAGAGGAGAAAACAGAAGAAAAGAGGAAAAAGAGGAGAAACGTAGATAAAAAAGGAGAAAAGAGTACAAAACAGTAGAAAACAGTAGAAAAGAGGAGAAAACAGGAGAAAACAATGGAAAACATGAGAAATGAGCAGAAAGAGGAGAAAGAGGAGAAAAGAGAATAAAAAAGGAGAAAAGATTAGAAAACAGGAGAAAACAGTAGAAAAGTTGAGAAAACAGGAGAAAGAGGAGAAAGAGGAGAAAAGAGAATCAAAAAGGAGATAAGTTTAGAAAAAAGGCGAAAAGAGGAGAACACAGTTGAAAACAGGAGAAAAGAGGAGAACACAGGAGAAAACAGGAGAAAAGAGGAAAAAGAGGAGAAAAGTGGATAAAAAAGGAGAAAAGAGTACAAAACAGGAGAAAACAGTAGAAAAGAGGAGAAAACAGGAGAAAACAGTGGAAAACATGAGAAAGGAGGAGAAAGAGGAGAAAGACGAGAAAAGAGAATAAAAAAGGAGAAAAGATTAGAAAACAGGAGAAAAGATGAGAACACAGGCGAAAAGAGGAGAAAACAGGAGAAAAGAGGAGAAAACAGTAGAAAACAGGAGAAAAGAGGAGAACACAGGAGAAAAGAGGGAAAAAAAGGAGAAAAGAGGAGAAAAGAGAAGAAAAGAGGAGAAAACAGGTGAAAAGAGGAGAAAACAGGTGAAATGAAGAGAAAGAGGGGAAAGAGGATAAAACAGTAGAAAAGAGGATAAAACAGGAGAAAAGAGGAGAACACAGGAGAACACAGGAGAAAAGAGTAGAAAACAGAAGAAAAGAGGAAAAAGAGGAGAAACGTAGATAAAAAAGGAGAAAAGAGTACAAAACAGCAGAAAACAGGAGAAAAGAGTACAAAACAGTAGAAAACAGTAGAAAAGAGGAGAAAACAGGAGAAAACAATGGAAAACATGAGAAATGAGCAGAAGGAGGAGAAAAGAGAATAAAAAAGGAGAAAAGATTAGAAAACAGGAGAAAACAGTAGAAATGTGGAGAAAACAGGAGAAAGAGGAGAAAGAGGAGAAAAGAGAATCAAAAAGGAGAAAAGTTTAGAAAAAAGGCGAAAAGAGGAGAACACAGTTGAAAACAGGAGAAAAGAGGAGAACACAGGAGAAAACAGAAGAAAAGAGGAAAAAGAGGAGAAAACAGTGGAAAACATGAGAAATGAGGAGAAAGAGGAGAAAGAGGAGAAAAGAGAATAAAAAAGGAGAAAAGATTAGAAAACAGGAGAAAAGAGGAGAACACAGGAGAAAAGAGCAAAAAACAGGAGAAAAGAGAAGAAAAGAGAAGAAAAGAGGAGAAAACAGGTGAAAAGAGGAGAAAACAGGTGAAATGAAGAGAAAGAGGAGAAAGAGGATAAAACAGTAGAAAAGAGGATAAAACAGGAGAAAAGAGGAGAACACAGGAGAAAATAGGAGAAAACAGAAGAAAAGAGGAAAAGAGGAGAAACGTAGATAAAAAGGAGAAAAGAGTACAAAACAGTAGAAAACAGTAGAAAAGAGTACAAAACAGTAGAAAACAGTAGAAAAGAGGAGAAAACAGGAGAAAACAGTGGAAAACATGAGAAATGAGCAGAAAGAGGAGAAAGAGGAGAAAAGAGAATAAAAAAGGAGAAAAGATTAGAAAACAGGAGAAAACAGTAGAAAAGTGGAGAAAACAGGAGAAAGAGGAGAAAGAGGAGAAAAGAGAATCAAAAACGAGAAAAGTTTAGAAAAGAGGAGAACACAGTTGAAAAGAGGAGAAAAGAGGAGAAAACAGCAGAAATGAGGAGAAAGAGGAGAAAAGAGAATAAAAAAGGAGAAAAGAGTACAAAACAGTAGAAAACAGTAGAAAAGAGTACAAAACTGTAGAAAAGAGGAGAAAACAGGAGAAAACAGTGGAAAACATGAGAAATGAGGAGAAAGAGGAGAAAGAGGAGAAAAGACAATAAAAAAGGAGAAAAGATTAGAAAACAGGAGAAAACAGTAGAAAAGTGGAGAACACAGGAGAAAGAGGAGAAAGAGGAGAAAAGAGAATCAAAAAGGAGAAAAGTTTAGAAAAGAGGAGAACACAGTTGAAAAGAGGAGAAAAGAGGAGAAAACTGCAGAAATGAGGAGAAAGAGGAGAAAAGAGAATAAAAAAGGAGAAAAGATTAGAAAACAGGAGAAAACAGTAGAAAAGTGTAGAAAACAGGAGAAAGAGGAGAAAGAGGAGAAAAGAGAATCAAAAAGGAGAAAAGTTTAGAAAAGAGGAGAAAAGAGGAGAACACAGTTGTAAACAGGAGAAAAGAGGAAAAAGAGGAGAAAAGTGGATAAAAAAGGAGAAAAGAGTACAAAACAGGAGAAAACAGTAGAAAAGAGGAGAAAACAGGAGAAAACAGTGGAAAACATGAGAAAGGAGGAGAAAGAGGAGAAAGACGAGAAAAGAGAATAAAAAAGGAGAAAAGATTAGAAAACAGGAGAAAAGAGGAGAACACAGGCGAAAAGAGGAGAAAACAGGAGAAAAGAGGATAAAACAGGAGAAAAGAGAAGAAAAGAGGAGAAAACAGGTGAAAAGAGGAGAAAACAGGTGAAATGAAGAGAAAGAGGAGAAAGGGGAGAATAGAGAATAATAAATGAGAAAAGATTTGAAAACAGGAGAAAAGAGGAGAAAAGAGGAGAACACAGGAGAAAATAGGGAAAAAAAAGGAGAAAAGAGGAGAAAAGAGAAGAAAAGAGGAGAAAACAGGTGAAAAGAGGAGAAAACAGGTGAAATGAAGAGAAAGAGGGGAAAGAGGATAAAACAGTAGAAAAGAGGATAAAACAGGAGAAAAGAGGAGAACACAGGAGAACACAGGAGAAAAGAGGAGAAAACAGAAGAAAAGAGGAAAAAGAGGAGAAACGTAGATAAAAAAAGGAGAAAAGAGTACAAAACAGTAGAAAACAGTAGAAAAGAGTACAAAACAGTAGAAAACAGTAGAAAAGAGGAGAAAACAGGAGAAAACAGTGGAAAACATGAGAAATGAGGAGAAAGAGGAGAAAGAGGAGAAAAGAGAATAAAAAAGGAGAAAAGATTAGAAAACAGGAGAAAAGAGGAGAAAAGAGGAGAACACAGGAGAAAAGAGAAAAAAACAGGAGAAAAGAGAAGAAAAGAGGAGAAAACAGGTGAAAAGAGGAGAAAACAGGTGAAATGAAGAGAAAGAGGGGAAAGAGGATAAAACAGTAGAAAAGAGGATAAAACAGGAGAAAAGAGGAGAACACAGGAGAACACAGGAGAAAAGAGTAGAAAACAGAAGAAAAGAGGAAAAAGAGGAGAAACGTAGATAAAAAGGAGAAAAGAGTACAAAACAGTAGAAAACAGTAGAAAAGAGTACAAAACAGTAGAAAACAGTAGAAAAGAGGAGAAAAGAGGAGAAAGAGGAGAAAGAGGAGAAAAGAGAATCAAAAAGGAGAAAAGTTTAGAAAAGAGGAGAAAAGAGGAGAACACAGTTGAAAACAGGAGAAAAGAGGAGAACACAGGAAAAAACAGAAGAAAAGAGGAAAAAGAGGAGAAAAGTAGATAAAAAAGGAGAAAAGAGTACAAAACAGTAGAAAACAGTAGAAAAGAGGAGAAAACAGGAGAAAACAGTGGAAAACATGAGAAATGAGCAGAAAGAGGAGAAAGAGGAGAAAAGAGAATAAAAAAGGAGAAAAGATTAGAAAACAGGAGAAAACAGTGGAAAAGTGGAGAAAAGAGGAGAAAGAGGAGAAAGAGGAGAAAAGAGAATCAAAAAGGAGAAAAGTTTAGAAAAGAGGAGAAAAGAGGAGAACACAGTTGAAAACAGGAGAAAAGAGGAAAAAGAGGAGAAAAGTGGATAAAAAAGGAGAAAAGAGTACAAAACAGGAGAAAACAGTAGAAAAGAGGAGAAAACAGGAGAAAACAGTGGAAAACATGAGAAAGGAGGAGAAAGAGGAGAAAGACGAGAAAAGAGAATAAAAAAGGAGAAAAGATTAGAAAACAGGAGAAAAGATGAGAACACAGGCGAAAAGAGGAGAAAACAGGAGAAAAGAGGAGAAAACAGTAGAAAACAGGAGAAAAGAGGAGAACACAGGAGAAAAGAGGGAAAAAAAGGAGAAAAGAGGAGAAAAGAGAAGAAAAGAGGAGAAAACAGGTGAAAAGAGGAGAAAACAGGTGAAATGAAGAGAAAGAGGGGAAAGAGGATAAAACAGTAGAAAAGAGGATAAAACAGGAGAAAAGAGGAGAACACAGGAGAACACAGGAGAAAAGAGTAGAAAACAGAAGAAGAGGAAAAAGAGGAGAAACGTAGATAAAAAAGGAGAAAAGAGTACAAAACAGCAGAAAACAGGAGAAAAGAGTACAAAACAGTAGAAAACAGTAGAAAAGAGGAGAAAACAGGAGAAAACAATGGAAAACATGAGAAATGAGCAGAAGGAGGAGAAAAGAGAATAAAAAAGGAGAAAAGATTAGAAAACAGGAGAAAACAGTAGAAATGTGGAGAAAACAGGAGAAAGAGGAGAAAGAGGAGAAAAGAGAATCAAAAACGAGAAAAGTTTAGAAAAGAGGAGAACACAGTTGAAAAGAGGAGAAAACAGGTGAAATAAAGAGAAAGAGGAGAAAGAGGATAAGACAGTAGAAAAGAGGATAAAACAGGAGAAAAGAGGAGAACACAGTTGAAAAGAGTAGAAAAGAGGAGAAAACAGGAGAAAAGAGGAGAAAAAGCAGAAATGAGGAGAAAGAGGAGAAAACAGAATAAAAAAGGAGAAAAGATTAGAAAACAGGAGAAAAGAGTGGAAAAGAGGATAAACGAGGAGAAAAGAACAGAAAGGTAGAGAAACCCAGGAGACGAGAGGAGGAAAGATGAGAAAGAGGATAAAACAGTAGAAAAGAGGATAAAACAGGAGAAAAGAGAAGAAAAGAGGAGAAAACAGGTGAAAAGAGGAGAAAACAGGTGAAATGAAGAGAAAGAGGAGAAAGGGGAGAAAAGAGAATAAAAAATGAGAAAAGATTTGAAAACAGGAGAAAAGAGGAGAACACAGGAGAACACAGGAGAAAAGAGGGAAAAAAGGAGAAAAGAGGAGAAAAGAGAAGAAAAGAGGAGAAAACAGGTGAAAAGAGGAGAAAACAGGTGAAATGAAGAGAAAGAGGGGAAAGAGGATAAAACAGTAGAAAAGAGGATAAAACAGGAGAAAAGAGGAGAAAACAGGAGAACACAGGAGAAAAGAGGAGAAAACAGAAGAAAAGAGGAAAAAGAGGAGAAACGTAGATAAAAAAGGAGAAAAGAGTACAAAACAGTAGAAAACAGTAGAAAAGAGGAGAGAAAACAGGAGAAAACAATGGAAAACATGAGAAATGAGCAGAAAGAGGAGAAAGAGGAGAAAAGAGAATAAAAAAGGAGAAAAGATTAGAAAACAGGAGAAAACAGTAGAAAAGTTGAGAAAACAGGAGAAAGAGGAGAAAGAGGAGAAAAGAGAATCAAAAAGGAGATAAGTTTAGAAAAAAGGCGAAAAGAGGAGAACACAGTTGAAAACAGGAGAAAAGAGGAGAACACAGGAGAAAACAGAAGAAAAGAGGAAAAAGAGGAGAAAAGTAGATAAAAAAGGAGAAAAGAGTACAAAACAGTAGAAAACAGTAGAAAAGAGTACAAAACAGTAGAAAACAGTAGAAAAGAGGAGAAAACAGGAGAAAACAGTGGAAAACATGAGAAATGAGGAGAAAGAGGAGAAAGAGGAGAAAAGAGAATAAAAAAGGAGAAAAGATTAGAAAACAGGAGAAAAGAGGAGAAAAGAGGAGAACACAGGAGAAAAGAGGAAAAAATCAGGAGAAAAGAGAAGAAAAGAGAAGAAAAGAGGAGAAAACAGGTGAAAAGCGGAGAAAACAGGTGAAATGAAGAGAAAGAGGAGAAAGAGGATAAAACAGTAGAAAAGAGGATAAAACAGGAGAAAAGAGGAGAACACATGAGAACACAGGAGAAAAGAGGAGAAAACAGAAGAAAAGAGGAAAAAGAGGAGAAACGTAGATAAAAAAGGAGAAAAGAGTACAAAACAGTAGAAAACAGTAGAAAAGAGTACAAAACTGTAGAAAAATGAGAAAAGAGGAGAAAAAAAATGAGAAAAAAATGAGAAAAGATTTGAAAAGAGGAGAACACGGGAGAAAAGTGGGAAAAAAAGGAGAAAAGAGGAGAAAAGAGAAGAAAAGAGGAGAAAACAGGTGAAATGAAGAGAAAGAGGGGAAAGAGGATAAAACAGGAGAAAAGAGGATAAAACAGGAGAAAAGAGGAGAACACAGGAGAAAACAGAAGAAAAGAGGAAAAAGAGGAGTAAAGTAGACAAAAAAGGAGAAAAGAGTACAAAACAGTAGAAAACAGTAGAAAAGAGTACAAAACAGTAGAAAACAGTAGAAAAGAGGAGACAACAGGAGAAAACAGTGGAAAACATGAGAAATGAGCAGAAAGAGGAGAAAGAGGAGAAAAGACAATAAAAAAGGAGAAAAGATTAGAAAACAGGAGAAAACAGTAGAAAAGTGGAGAAAACTGGAGAAAGAGGAGAAAGAGGAGAAAAGAGAATCAAAAAGGAGAAAAGTTTAGAAAAGAGGAGAAAAGAGGAGAACACAGTTGAAAACATGAGAAAAGAGGAGAACACAGGAGAAAACAGAAGAAAAGAGGAAAAAGTGGAGAAAAGTAGATAAAAAAGGAGAAAAGAGTACAAAACAGTAGAAAACAGTAGAAAAGAGTATAAAACAGTAGAAAACAGTAGAAAAGAGGAGAAAACAGGAGAAAACAGTGGAAAACATGAGAAATGAGGAGAAAGAGGAGAAAGAGGAGAAAAGAGAATAAAAAAGGAGAAAAGATTAGAAAACAGGAGAAAAGAGGAGAAAAGAGGAGAACACAGGAGAAAAGAGGAAAAAAACAGGAGAAAAGAGAAGAAAAGAGAAGAAGAGGAGAAAACAGGTGAAAAGAGGAGAAAACAGGTGAAATGAAGAGAAAGAGGGGAAAGAGGATAAAACAGTAGAAAAGAGGATAAAACAGGAGAAAAGAGGAGAACACAGGAGAACACAGGAGAAAAGAGGAGAAAACAGACGAAAAGAGGAAAAAGAGGAGAAACGTAGATAAAAAAGGAGAAAAGAGTACAAAACAGTAGAAAACAGTAGAATAGAGTACAAAACAGTAGAAAACAGTAGAAAAGAGGAGAAAACAGGAGAAAACAGTGGAAAACATGAGAAATGAGCAGAAAGAGGAGAAAGAGGAGAAAAGAGAATAAAAAAGGAGAAAAGATTAGAAAACAGGAGAAAACAGTAGAAAAGTGGAGAAAACAGGAGAAAGAGGAGAAAAGAGAATCAAAAAGGAGAAAAGTTTAGAAAAGAGGCGAAAAGAGGAGAACACAGTTGAAAACAGGAGAAAAGAGGAGAACACAGGAGATAACAGAAGAAAAGAGGAAAAAGAGGAGAAAAGTAGATAAAAAAGGAGAAAAGAGTACAAAACAGTAGAAAACAGTAGAAAAGAGTACAAAACAGTAGAAAACAGTAGAAAAGAGGAGAAAACAGGAGAAAACAGTGGAAAACATGAGAAATGAGGAGAAAGAGGAGAAAGAGGAGAAAAGAGAATAAAAAAGGAGAAAAGATTAGAAAACAGGAGAAAAGAGGAGAAAAGAGGAGAACACAGGAGAAAAGAGGAAAAAAACAGGAGAAAAGAGAAGAAAAGAGAAGAAGAGGAGAAAACAGGTGAAAAGAGGAGAAAACAGGTGAAATGAAGAGAAAGAGGGGAAAGAGGATAAAACAGTAGAAAAGAGGATAAAACAGGAGAAAAGAGGAGAACACAGGAGAACACAGGAGAAAAGAGGAGAAAACAGACGAAAAGAGGAAAAAGAGGAGAAACGTAGATAAAAAAGGAGAAAAGAGTACAAACAGTAGAAAACAGTAGAATAGAGTACAAAACAGTAGAAAACAGTAGAAAAGAGGAGAAAACAGGAGAAAACAGTGGAAAACATGAGAAATGAGCAGAAAGAGGAGAAAGAGGAGAAAAGAGAATAAAAAAGGAGAAAAGATTAGAAAACAGGAGAAAACAGTAGAAAAGTGGAGAAAACAGGAGAAAGAGGAGAAAAGAGAATCAAAAAGGAGAAAAGTTTAGAAAAGAGGCGAAAAGAGGAGAACACAGTTGAAAACAGGAGAAAAGAGGAGAACACAGGAGATAACAGAAGAAAAGAGGAAAAAGAGGAGAAAAGTAGATAAAAAAGGAGAAAAGAGTACAAAACAGTAGAAAACAGTAGAAAAGAGTACAAAACAGTAGAAAACAGTAGAAAAGAGGAGAAAACAGGAGAAAACAGTGGAAAACATGAGAAATGAGGAGAAAGAGGAGAAAAGAGAATAAAAAAGGAGAAAAGATTAGAAAACAGGAGAAAAGAGGAGAAAAGAGGAGAACACAGGAGAAAAGAGGAAAAAAACAGGAGAAAATAGAAGAAAAGAGAAGAAAAGAGGAGAAAACAGTGAAAAGAGGAGAAAACAGGTGAAATGAAGAGAAAGAGGAGAAAGAGGATAAAACAGTAGAAAAGAGGATAAAACAGGAGAAAAGAGGAGAACACAGGAGAAAAGAGGAGAAAACAGAAGAAAAGAGGAAAAAGAGGAGAAACGTAGATAAAAGGAGAAAGAAGAGAAAGAGTACAAAACAGTAGAAAACAGTAGAAAAGAGTACAAAACAGTAGAAAACAGTAGAAAAGAGGAGAAAAGAGGAGAAAACAGTGGAAACATGAGAAATGAGCAGAAAGAGGAGAAAGAGGAGAAAAGAGAATAAAAAAGGAGAAAAGATTAGATTACTTACAGTGTGGAAACAGGCCCTTCGGCCCAACAAGTCCACACCGCCCCGCCGAAGCGTAACCCACCCATACCCCGACCCCTACATCTACATCTACCCCTTACCTAACACTACGGGCAATTTAGCATGGCCAATTCACCTGGCCTGCACATCTTTGGACTGTGGTGGGAAACCGGAGCACCGGAGGAAACCCACGCAGACACGGGGAGAACGTGCAAACTCCACACAGTCAGTCGCCTGAGGCGGGAATTGAACACGGGTCTCAGGCGCTGTGAGACAGCAGTGCTAAACACTGTGCCACCGTGCCGCCCATTAGAAAACAGGAGAAAACAGTTGAAAAGTGGAGAAAACAGGAGAAAGAGGAGAAAGAGCAGAAAAGAGAATCAAAAAGGAGAAAACTGTAGAAAACTGGAGAAAAGAGGAGAACACAGTTGAAAACAGGAGAAAAGAGGAAAAAGAGGAGAAAAGTGGATAAAAAAGGAGAAAAGAGTACAAAACAGGAGAAAACTGTAGAAAAGAGGAGAAAAGAGGAGAAAACAGTGGAAAACATGAGAAAGGAGGAGAAAGAGGAGAAAGACGAGAAAAGAGAATAAAAAAGGAGAAAAGATTGGAAAACAGGAGAAAAGAGGAGAACACAGGCGAAAAGAGGAGAAAACAGGAGAAAAGAGGAGAAAACTGTAGAAAACTGGAGAAAAGAGGAGAACACAGGAGAAAACAGAAGAAAAGAGGAAAAAGAGGAGAAAAGTAGATAAAAAAGGAGAAAAGAGTACAAGACAGTAGAAAACAGTAGAAAAGAGGAGAAAACAGGAGAAAACAGTGGAAAACATGAGAAATGAGGAGAAAGAGGAGAAAAGAGAATAAAAAAGGAGAAAAGATTAGAAAACAGGAGAAAAGAGGAGAACACAGGAGAAAAGAGGGAAAAAAAGGAGAAAAGAGGAGAAAAGAGAAGAAAAGAGGAGAAAACAGGAGAAAAGAGGAGAAAACAGCAGAAATGAGGAGAAAGAGGAGAAAACAGAATAAAAAAGGAGAAAAGATTAGAAAACAGGAGAAAAGAGTGGAAAAGAGGATAAACGAGGAGAAAAGAACAGAAAGGTGGAGAAACCCAGGAGACTAGAGGAGGAAAGCGGAGAAAGAGGATAAAACAGTAGAAAAGAGGATAAAACAGGAGAAAAGAGGAGAAAACAGGTGAAAAGAGGAGAAAACAGGTGAAATGAAGAGAAAGAGGAGAAAGAGGGGAAAAGAGAATAAAAAATGAGAAAAGATTTGAAAAGAGGAGAACACGGGAGAAAAGAGGGAAAAAAAGGAGAAAAGAGGAGAAAAGAGAAGAAAAGAGGAGAAAACAGGTGAAATGAAGAGAAAGAGGGGAAAGAGGATAAAACAGGAGAAAAGAGGATAAAACAGGAGAAAAGAGGAGAACACAGGAGAAAACAGAAGAAAAGAGGAAAAAGAGGAGTAAAGTAGACAAAAAAGGAGAAAAGAGTACAAAACAGTAGAAAACAGTAGAAAAGAGTACAAAACAGTAGAAAACAGTAGAAAAGAGGAGACAACAGGAGAAAACAGTGGAAAACATGAGAAATGAGCAGAAAGAGGAGAAAGAGGAGAAAAGACAATAAAAAAGGAGAAAAGATTAGAAAACAGGAGAAAACAGTAGAAAAGTGGAGAAAACTGGAGAAAGAGGAGAAAGAGGAGAAAAGAGAATCAAAAAGGAGAAAAGTTTAGAAAAGAGGAGAAAAGAGGAGAACACAGTTGAAAACAGGAGAAAAGAGGAGAACACAGGAGAAAACAGAAGAAAAGAGGAAAAAGTGGAGAAAAGTAGATAAAAAAGGAGAAAAGAGTACAAAACAGTAGAAAACAGTAGAAAAGAGTATAAAACAGTAGAAAACAGTAGAAAAGAGGAGAAAACAGGAGAAAACAGTGGAAAACATGAGAAATGAGGAGAAAGAGGAGAAAGAGGAGAAAAGAGAATAAAAAAGGAGAAAAGATTAGAAAACAGGAGAAAAGAGGAGAACACAGGAGAAAAGAGGAAAAAAACAGGAGAAAAGAGAAGAAAAGAGGAGAAAACATGTGAAAAGAGGAGAAAACAGGTGAAAAGAGGAGAAAACAGGTGAAATGAAGAGAAAGAGGAGAAAGAGGATAAAACAGTAGAAAAGAGGATAAAACAGGAGAAAAGAGGAGAACACAGGAGAACACAGGAGAAAAGAGGAGAAAACAGAAGAAAAGAGGAAAAAGGAGGAGAAAGAGGAGAAAGACGAGAAAAGAGAATAAAAAAGGAGAAAAGATTAGAAAACAGGAGAAAAGAGGAGAACACAGGCGAAAAGAGGAGAACACAGGAGAAAAGAGGAGAAAACAGTAGAAAACAGGAGAAAAGAGGTGAACACAGGAGAAAACAGAAGAAAAGAGGAAAAAGAGGAGAAAACAGAATAAAAAAGGAGAAAAGATTAGAAAACAGGAGAAAACAGTAGAAAAGAGGATAAAACAGGAGAAAAGAGAAGAAAAGAGGAGAAAACAGGTGAAAAGAGGAGAAAACAGGTGAAATAAAGAGAAAGAGGAGAAAGAGGATAAGACAGTAGAAAAGAGGTTAAAACAGGAGAAAAGAGGAGAACACAGTTGAAAAGAGTAGAACAGAGGAGAAAACAGGTGAAATGAGGAGAAAGAGGAGAAAGGGGAGAAAAGAGAATAAAAAATGAGAAAAGATTTGAAAACAGGAGAAAAGAGGAGAACACAGGAGAACACAGGAGAAAAGAGGGAAAAAAAGGAGAAAAGAGGAGAAAAGAGAAGAAAAGAGGAGAAAACAGGTGAAAAGTGGAGAAAACAGGTGAAATGAAGAGAAAGAGGGGAAGAGGATAAAACAGTAGAAAAGAGGATAAAACAGGAGAAAAGAGGAGAACACAGGAGAAAAGAGGAGAAAACAGAAGAAAAGAGGAAAAAGAGGAGAAACGTAGATAAAAAAGGAGAAAACAGTACAAAACAGTAGAAAACAGTAGAAAAGCGGAGAAAACAGGAGAAAATAGTGGAAAACATGAAAAATGAGCAGAAAGAGGAGAAAGAGGAGAAAAGAGAATAAAAAAGGAGAAAAGATTAGAAAACAGGAGAAAACAGTAGAAAAGTGGAGAAAACAGGAGAAAGAGGAGTAAAGAGAATCAAAAAGGAGAAAAGTTTAGAAAAGAAGAGAAAAGAGGAGAACACAGTTGAAAACAGGAGAAAAGAGGAGAACACAGGAGAAAACAGAAGAAAAGAGGAAAAAGAGGAGAAAAGTAGATCAAAAAGGAGAAAAGAGTACAAAACTGTAGAAAACAGTAGAAAAGAGGAGAAAAGAGGAGAAAACAGTGGAAAACATGAGAAAGGAGGAGAAAGAGGAGAAAGAGGAGAAAAGAGAATAAAAAAGGAGAAAAGATTAGAAAACAGGAGAAAAGAGGAGAACACAGGCGAAAAGAGGAGAACACAGGAGAAAAGAGGAGAAGAGAGTAGAAAACAGGAGAAAAG